>NC_065522.1:2739737-2765130 GCF_006386435.1 Epinephelus moara | reverse complement strand
GGGGGCAAACACTTATTCACACAGGGCCATGTAGCTTTGGATTTTTTTCTTCCTCATTAATAAAACCCTTCATTTAAAAACTGCATTTTGTGTTTACTTGTGTTATCTTTGACTAATGTTTAAATTTGTTTGATGATCTGAAACATTTAAGTGTGGAAAACATGCAAAAAAGTAAGAAATCAGGAAGGGGGCAAACACTTTTTCACACCACTGTATATTGTATTGTGGACTCTTTATCGTGATAATATCGCATCGTGAGTTTCTGGTATCGTTACATCCCTACCTTTGACTGCAAAATTCTAATCAGTTACTTCTTTGGTCCAAGTGGACATTTGTGTCAATTTTAAAGAAATTTCTCTACAGTGTTCTTGCACTGTACATCTTGTACATGCTAGATCACACTGACCTTTGCCTTTGACCATTGAAATCCAGTCAGTTCATTGTTAAATCCAAGTTAGCCTTACTGCCAAATCTGAAGAAATTCCCTCAAGCTGTTATTGACATTTCCCAGTCACAAAAATGAGACAGACAAGGTCACACAGACCTTGACCCTTTACGTATGACCACCAAAATCGTATATGTTTGTTGTGGAGTCCAAGTGAATGTTTGTGCCAAATTCAAAGAAATTTCCTCAAACTGTCCCTGAGGTATTGTGTTCATGAGAATGAGACGGATGCAACGTCACGGCGACCTCAACCTTTAACCCTTGGCGACCAAAATTTTATCAGATTATCCTTGAGTCCAAGTCAACCTTTGTACCAAAGTTACATACACATATTGCTTTAAGGAGAATGAGACAGACAAGGTCACAGTGACCTTGACCTTTGACCACCAAAAACTAATCATTCTATTGTTGAGTCCAAGTGAATATTCATACAAATTTGAAGGAAAAAAAAGCCCTCAAGGCATTCTTGAGAGTAGATCTCCCAAGTATGGGATGGACAGATTGACAACCTGAAAATATAATGCCTCCGGCCACGCTGACATGAGGGCATAACAAAAAACGGGTTTGTCATTTCTTTGGTTGAACAGTGGTCTGCAGCTTGGCAAGTATTTTGCCTTGGTGTGACGCAACATCCCCTCCACCCCCGATGACAAAGTCAGCTCGTACACAATGTATCTTTAGAAACATTGATATGATGAAATGTACAAATGTAACGTACTGGTGGTTTGCAGAAATGTACAATGCCAACATTTTCTCCTGGCAACTGGGCTAACAAAATGCACTGTATATGTATGTACAGTATATGTGTTTTGTCAGTTGTAAAATGTTCAGATATGTGTATGTGTGTATGCAATGCAAGTTATATTTGCTATTTGTTCTGTGTGAATAAGAGTCCTGAAAAGCCTACATAAATAAAAACTACAGACCTCAATTTCTCTACGAATCATTCTCATGCTGGGGACACACAACATGACTCACGCCACAGTTTTTTAATGGCATTGGATTTTCTAGTTTGTAGAGTTGGTGCTTTTCACACAGATGCTCTTGCAAAGTGGGATTTCTGGGAGTCATGGCCTGAACCTCCTGCACTGGTTCTAATAATATGGTGCCACTCAGGCCAGTATTTGCTGGGTACAGTCATTAGTGCATCTCAAATGTCAATACATAAATGTCTCCTTCTTAAAACCATTGAAGGACTCTGGCAATGATACAGATGCTGCAATGAAACTTGTTCTAAGAAGACACTTATTTAAATCTACAGTTGGCAACTTTTAGAAAAAATTTTTTTTTTTATATATTTGCTGAAAGTGTCACTATATTCACACAAAATGAGACAGATAATTTGTGAAGAAATGATATTCCTCTGCCTACTCTGTTGCCTTGTAGTATTTTAATGGCCTTCCTAAATATGAATGACAACAACCAGAGTCAAGGAAAAGGTTTGTGAGTACCAAGCACCGCCAACCAGCTGGACCAGCTTTCTCATTTTATATCTAAATAATACACTAAAATATGTTTCTGAAACATACTGAGGAGAGAAAGAGGCAGTGCAGTAACAGAATATTGGTTCATATTTGATATTTGATCAGCACTGCCTAGTTTGACCACAGTTTATAGAGATGATTGACAGCTGCGTTAGCAACTCCTCGACTCTGACTGGTTGTTGCTGACTGTGCTGTGCTGCCGTTATCTGATTCTAGCAATGTCATTAGAAACTGTTGGAGGGACATGATTTTTTTTCACAGACTGTCTCATGTACTTCCTTCAGAATACAGTGACAGTTTCAGCAAATATAAGACAGTTTTTTTTTTTTTTTTAAGTAGCCAACTCTATCTTTAAATAGATAAATGCCTCCAAATCTAAATTAAGTTGTGCATTTAGTGCCATTCTCAAAGGAAGAGATGAGTGTTTTTCCTACTGGATTTAACACCCGTCTTACTTAGAAGAGTTGTAACCGCCCCATCTCCTCTATTTGCTATATCTGATATATGTTTCATGGTTGGACCATTGTGTTAAAAATGTAGCCATTACTGTATGCTAAGATGTGTTACAACAGCCTTTCAGTTCATTAGCAGTGAAATGAGCTGATCAACTCACAATTGATGCATTTACACTGCTCAAAAACAAACAAAACAAAAAAACACTTAATTATCACAAAATAACACCAAGTCAGTTAAATTTCAGGGATATCAAACTGTCCATATAGGATGCAGACAACAGGTGCAATGGAGAGGCAAATGCAAGACAACCCTCAAAAAGGGAGTGGTTTTGCATGTGGTGATCACAGACAATTGCTCTCTCCTTATCCTTCCTGACTGATTCTTCTCTAGTTTTGTGTTCTACTAGTGTCCTTGTCACTAGCCATCTGGTAGCATCAGGCGGTTGATGATTTTGGTTTTCACTGACTGCTGTTATGTCATTTTGTTCTCAACAGATTATACAATCTACATCAGTAAAGATTTTCAACTTGCATAATTTGTTCATTGAGATCTGGTGTGTGATTTAAGTGTTCCCTTAATTTCTTAAGCAGTGTATAATATCAGATGCCGGGTTCTAGCCATAATAATAAAAAAAATACTAAGATCCAAGCCCACCTCCCCAAAACATGACTCACTTCCATCAGAACCTGACACTAGAAAGAAGGTCTTCAGTTTGTTTTGAATTAATTGGATTTATTCAGTTTTGGCGGCCCAAAGGTTGTCCAATATGAATATACAGTATATCTGAAATACATAAATTCTATCATTAAAACAAATCCTAAATATCAATTACTGTGACATTATTGAACAGCAGGTATCCTAAGGGTGGAGAGCAATTCTCTCCATGCTGTCTGTTGAGTCATGCAGTGCCTCCCCAGCCTTCAGCAACATTGTGATCGTATTTAGACACAAGGGGTTTTCTACTGCTAACTACCGGCTGCAGGTGTCTGGTTAACAAGCAGCAAGCTCAGGCCTACCCTCAAATGTTCCACACCGTCAGTCTTCCTTTTCTGCATTGAGCAACCACAACACAATGAAAAAGAAGATGAGCCTGTAACTCACACACAGGCACACACACACACTTTCCCAACACGTGTTTCCACTCTTTCAAACAAGCCTTTTAGAAAATATCTAGCATAATGCACCCAGTGCAGCGGAGGCTAACAAAGAGGCACATTTGCTAAGAGAACAGAACAAAGTGACAATATGTGTCAAACCTTCCTAGTGAATAGGTGTGTCCTTAGTATTGGTCGAAAGCACACAGCAGTGATTAGAACCCATATTGAATCAATGGCATTTTGCTCATTAAGAGCTGGTGTGACAGCACTTTCCTGAGAAACCTTCTCAGTAGTTTGTTGGATTAAAAGGGTGGTGTAGTTTGTTAGCATGATTTAAAAGAGAAGTAAAAGACTGCCACCAACAGGAGCTCATCAACAGAAAATAAAGACATTCATCATTTGGACAGGCCTGATAAAAAGGAAAAAAATCTCTAGAATGGGCATGAGCCTTGGGAAGAGAAAGCACTTCGAAATTGAGAGGACTTTAGATGTCAAATCAAATTATGAAAAATTATCCCAAACTCTGCAGCCCTGCTGAGCTTTCAGCCTTTTTGGTTCAATGTTTTGGTTTTACAACATACTGAATGAGTACTTCTGTGTAATCACCCTCATCAACCTTGTAAGATTCATCAGATGGAAGGAAACATGAGTTAAAATGATTTCTTCATGAAGGCTAGATATGTAAATGGTAAATGTACTGCACTTGTACTGTATAGTGCCTTTCTAGTCTTCTGACCACTCAAAGCGCTTTTACACTACTGAGTCACATTCACCCATTCACACACACATTAACACACTGGTGGCCAAGTCTACCATGCAGGGTGCCACCTGCTACTCAGTAACTATTCACATGCACTCACACACCAATGGGACAGCCATCAGGAGCAATTTGGGGTTCTTCTTGGGGGTATCTTGCCCAAGGATACTACAACATGCAGACTGGAGGAGCCGGGGATCAAACGACCAGCTCTACCTTCTGAGCCACAGCCGCCCCATATGTAAGCCAGGATGCAAAACAAAGCAACTTTAAGGCTGTCTGCCAGTTTCGTTTGGAGCCTTCTGTCCTCTAATGAACAAATACCTATGACTGCAGCTTTAAATAACATGTCCCATTGTATTACTTACCATGTCTCTAGTCTCTTCCCTTTCTTGTCCTCAATGCTACTTTGCATTATGTGATACCAAAGAGGCTGCTATTAACACATTGTCTCCAATAACTGTGCAGATGCTTTTAAGTCACATTAAGTACAGTCAGCTATCATCAGATTCTCTTGGATCCATCCAACATTTGTAAGTGGGGCCCATGTGGGTAGTAAATGGGTTGAAATGGACCCTATATTGGATTGTCCATGTGTTCCATATTGGCCTCATGCCAATTGCCTACATAGATGGGTTTGCCCAAGTGGGCCCCACATGTGTCATGCTGGGGCAACCAGGATAAAAAGGAGGTATGGGCATCTTATCTGGGTAAACCCACCCACGTGGGCAAATGTCATGGGGCCAATATGGAACCCGTGGACAGTCCCATATAGGGCCCTATTTTTTTAGCCCATTTACCACCCACAAGGGCCCTACATACAAATGTTGGATTTAGAAATATAATTTGTCAAAATTTTCCACAGCAAAAATATTTTAAGTTATTAAAACTACCCAGATTTAGGACAGTAGATAATTTAGAAACAACAGGTAAATGGAAACATAGGTTGCAGGTGAGTTTTTAGAGCTTTAGGCAGACTGAAACTCTGGCATCGCTCAATCCAATTAGAGTTAAAGGGATGGTTCAGATTTTTTGAAGTGGCATGGTATAGGATACTTATCCATAGACAGTATACAACATGCTGATGTTATTAGCACAAGCCTATGGCATTTTACATTGTATAAATGAACCTAGTGGCTATCAGAGATTTCCTCTACTCATATGAAGCCAGGGACAACAGCTTAAGCAACAAAAGGTCAGCAAAAAAATGTGTTTTAGCCCCCCCAATAATTACAATATTTTCACTAGTTTTCCTTTATGTCGGACAGTGATGTCCAAGGCAGACTACATTGAGAAAAACAGTGATTTAACATTTTTGAACACAGTAGCTGCTGGTCTACCGCTGCCTCTTACAGTTAGTTTGTTTGTGTAATTTTATGACTTTGGTGTTTAAAAGGGTTAGTTCAGATTCACCACAGTCATATAACAACACACACTAACTAACTGAATGTTGCAGCAGTAGACCAGCAGCTCCATGTGGTCAGCGAGCTAAAATGACTGTTTTTGTCAATGGAGTCTGGTGGCTCTGACAAGAGCATAAATGGGATTAGACATTAGTTCTTCCCCGTTGGAACAGGCTGTCTGATGGAAAGGTAAAGCAGTGAAAATACTCTCAATATTTTTTTTAGGTGACAAAAATACAAATGTTGTTGACCCCCATCCACAGCAGCAAATTGCTTAGCTTCCATGTCAAACTCCAGCTTGTTTCTCCAAAGTGGGAGCATGCCGACTGACATCTACTGTTTGTAATACACTGACTATGGATGAGTTCCCCATACAACCCCACCTAAACAATCCAAACTCCCTTTAAGGTAATAAAAAAACAAAAACAAACAAAAACACAAGAGATGTTGTGTTGAGGGGAAAAGTAACAGAGACTGAGTTTGGCTCATCCTCATCCTAAACAAGGGTGAAATTGAATGAATGACAGATTAAGAGTCAGTCAGTCACACACACACACACACACACACACACACACACTTTCCTGGTGGTATCAATTAGAAGATTTGCATCATCTGACAGCTGAGTGAAGAATGGCATAGAGATGAAGCCTCTCTCCCACCCTCCAATCATAATTTCATTATTAGTTATTAGTTTCAACAGTTTCCTCAGCTCAGACAAGAAATGTCCCTCTTTCTCTCAAACAGATTGACAATACAGAGAGGGTAATTACTGGGAAATATGCGTTAAACCCACTTGGGCAAAATTAATTCACTGAGGCAAGTTGAGCTCCTATTTTTATCAGAGCTGTAGTGCTGCTTGAGTTCATTGACGACAAAGCTACAGTATTCAGAGAACAACACTTAAACATGAGGTGAGACATGCTGAGGTGTGGTGTGATACGCTACTAGTGTGGTGTGATACGCTACTAGTACTGTAGTATGTAAAACAATGTTAAGCTTTTTGTACAAGACATAAAGAAACCAGTGAAATGAGCTGAACTTACTTTGACACCATCCGGTTTTTTGTTCAGCAGGCTCTTGGCTGCTGTTGAGAGAAAAAGATAACAATGCAATGAAATCAGCAGCCAGTTGAATTAAGGCACGCACGCACCACTGGCCAATTACAAGCAACCTCAAAGTGAGTTCTGATACAATTGGAAGCAGAAGAGAAAATGCAAATGAAGTCAAGAGATGAAAACTTGGTGAATCATTAGCCTGGACCAGGCAATTAGATCCATCTGACGAGGCTGTAAGAGACACTGAAAGCAGCGCCAAGCAGTCAGAGCAGCAGGGTCCTGGGGTCTGAGCTGTTAAGCTTCTCCCTCCCTTTCTCTGCACACTTTTACTTAAACACAAGCATGTTTTATCTCAAACACCCTACAAAAACAACTTTTATCTGTAAAGAGTGAGCTAAAATCAGTGTGTTTTTTTGAGTTTTGTTGGCCAGTGAAGACCACCTGCTTTTCAGTTAGCACTCAAATACAGTCTGAGACACAAACAGATGATTGGTAGTGGCAGGGAGAGCAGCACAGGGGTTTCATGCATCATCTTAGACAGTGAGGGGTTTTATCGGCATGCATGATTTGTTAAAACATACAATATGCATGTTGAGTAACTGATAGAGGCTTTCCATTGACATCAAACATCTCTTAGCAGCCATATTGGAGGAATATTTTTGAAGAAAAAAATTAACTTGAATTACCACCCTGTGATTGTATGCCTCCACACACCAGTCAAATTTGTCTTCCATTTCATTTGTCTTCCATTTCATCCATGTCTGAGAAAGCATGAGTGCTTCACACACAGAAGATCTACACAATCAGTACAGTTTCAAGATGAGTGTTGCCAATTCACTATCTGACCAAGTGTCTCCCCTTCTGTTCCTGAGTTTTGGCAATGAATAGCAGCCAGAAACATGTTTATGCAGCACATTATGATGTCACAGTGAAGCTGACCTTTTGCATATAAAATGCCATCACTTCATCATTTAATCCTATTAGACATTTGTGTGAGGTTTTGTCATAATTAGTCCATGAATTCTTGAGTTGTGGCCAAATCATGTTTTGTGAAGTCAAACTGACCTTTGACCACCAAAATCTAACCACTTCAATGTTGAGTCCAAGTAAAAGTCTGTGTAAAATTTGAAGAAATTACCTCAAGCTGTTTTGGAGAGATCGTGTTCAACAGAATGAAATGGATGCAAGGTCACAGTGACCTTGACCTTTGACCATCACATATTAATTAGTTCATCCTTGAGTCCAAGTGGAGGTTTGTGCCAAATTCGAGGAAACTCCCTCATGGCCTTGTTAAGATATTGTGTTTATGAAAATGAGATGGATGCAAGGTCAAGATGACCTTGACCTTTGACCAACAAAATCTCATTGGATCACTGTTGAGTCCAAGAAGATTTGTATAAAATTTGAAGAAATTACCTCAAGGTGTTTTGTGAGTTCACAGGGACCTTTACCTTTGACCACCAAGTTTAAATCACTTCATCTGTGAGTCCAAATGGCCGATTGAAAAATTGTGTTTACAAGAATGGGACAAATGCAAGGTCACAGTAACTTTGACCTTGACGTTGACCTTTGACCACCAAAATCTAATCAGTTCATTGTTGAGTCAGAGTGGATGTTGGTGACAAATTTGAATTAAGTCTCTCAAAGCAGATATATGGACATATATATGTACGTATGCATGGACAAAAACAAACCCAAAACATTATGCCTCAGGATAAGACTATTTTTATGTAGAGGCATTAAAAAAAGGGTGCTACACTGTAAAATCCAGTCAATACAGCTCAAACTCAGTGATCTCACCAGGTGGAGTTATGTGTTTAGCCATGGCCATGCCTCAAAACAGGCGTTTTTTTGCGAGTCTTTTTTGAGTTACCAAACTCTCACATGCCAAACCCTAAACACGGGCTGAAACAAGGGAGACTGTCATTATCATGCTACATATGAAAACTACTAGTGACATCCACTGTCCCTGTCTGAACCAGACATGAGACAATCTAAGAAGATTTCATGGTTCTGTATGTAAATGAGGTCAACAATTTCCACTCCCTGTTGAATTTTCTAGCTGTCAATAACAAAAAGCCTGCGACTCAGTGGACAAAGTACGGCAATACTAATAATTACCACAGTATTAGAATTTTAAGGCCCAGTGTGTAAGATTTAGTTATATCTAGGGATGAGGTTGCAGAACTGAAACTTCTCTATATCCCAAGCATGTAGGAGAATTACGGTGGCCAACGCCAAAAATGCAAATGTTCCTATCTAGAGCCAGTGTTTGATTTGTCCTTTCTGGGCTACTGTAGAAACATGGCCGACTCAGGTGATTGTAAATTAATGAACTGTAGTGTAATGTACTGATTTACTGTAGTGTTTATACTGTACCTTTAAGTTGACCTTTAAAGATACGTGTTGAAGCAATGTACTCTGTGCACTGACAAGTCACACACTGATTTATTATTTCATGTATTTCTATGACACACACATACACTCATTGAGCACTTAAGCATTGTGGTGGAAAAGTACCTAGGATTCACTGTGCATCCTTTTTAAAAAATAGCATGAGGATGGGCTCAGAAATATTGGTGGAAAGTTAGGGGAATTCCAGCTTGGCCTGATATGACTCTAGGAGGCGGGCCTAGACTGCCCAGGAAAGCATTACTCTGCGTTCACACCGGGCGCGAGTGAAGCGAATTACACGCGCGTGATGCGAGTAACACGCCGCCCGTAACGCGCGGGTTTGGACGCTGGACCATTTTGTTAATTCGTGTTATCACGTCATTCGCGCAAGTAGCGGGGAAGCCGGCTGTGCTAACCGGAGCTAAGCTAGTGCTAACGTTCATAGTACAACCATTCTGCAAACTAATAAAAGACACATATTTACAGAACTTACCAAGTAGACCAGTCTCCTCGGCGACTTTCACCCAAGCCTGCTCCTTTTTGTTGCGGTCTCTGCAGAGTAGACAGGTAGTATCATATAGCTCCGGGTAGCCGCACACCGCAATGATAAGTTTCTCCTCCATCTCGGCATCAACAACTGGACGTCGGGGCGTCAAGACGTCACTGACGACCATGGCTGAGATAACCACCATCGCTGCTTTGTTGTTTACCTGCTCTGGAAGTCCCAAATGCGTCGGAGGGCCAAACGCCATCGTTTTTGGGTTCACCCTATCCTGCAGAAGCGCATCCAGCTCGGCGAGTTTCACCACCTCCTCCAGGAACTCCGTCTGGATGATAGCCGCTTTCAGCAGTACTTCAGGCTAACTGGGGCCCAGTTTGAGTACCTGTTGGCGAGGCTTGGCGCCAGGATCTCCGGGCAGGACACCAACTACAGCCGCTCCATTTCAGCTGCGGAGCGTCTGTCCATCTGTCTCCGGTGAGTAGCAGTTTATTGTTGTTGACACACGCCAGTGACGTCGGGAGAATCTCAACGCTGATTGGTTTTCGCGGCACAGCGTCACGCGAATTCGCCTCAAAAGTTCAATATTTTCAACTTGAGCGATGAGGTTCGCCTCAAAAGTTCAATATTTTCAACTTGAGCGATGAGGCGTTGGACGCGACTATCGCGTCCATCGTGACGCGCTAGACGCGTCCATCGCGCCGCCTGGCGCGAATTCGCGTCTAATCGCATCTTTGCATTGACTTTGTATGTAATCTTGACGCGCGAATTTGCGAATTCACGTTTGGTGTGAACGCAGCTTTACACGGTGAAATTGGCTCCAAGGGAAAAAGGGAGAGCTGGGATACCATTATGTTCAAGCTCCAGTGGGTAGGCTGGCTTCAAGGGAAGAACGGAGAGCCGTGACACTGTTATGTTCAGCCCAAGTGGGTAGGATTAAAGAAAAATGGTGGAGACTCAGCAGAATCTTCACCAGCCTTAAAAAGAGATGCACAGAAGGGAGAACTTCAGTCCTGCTCCGGAGCTTGACTCATTGAGTTGATGTGTTTTGTTGCCTGCGAGCACATTAAACCCAGTTGCACCTGATTCTACATGTCTCCAGTGATTTTTTGACCTCTGAGTATTTGAGTTTTTGATATTTAATAGAAAACAAAGAAAGTTTATTCGAGAAGTAGGGAACGAGGTTGCGAGCTTCCTGGCCCAGCTCCAGGCCTTGAATTCTGCTCTACATATAAACTAAGCACAAAAAGTAAGGAAATTTGTGTTTGGTAGATTATTTCTTTGTTGTAACGATGCTTCTTGGCAATTAATCTTATACCGTTGGAAAGCCTGTTTATTTTGTGGGATGAGCAGCAGAGCTGCGTATGTGGGTTGTGCCCATGAAGAATTTGCCAAATCTTCTCCGCCAATGGCAAACAGCTTCTTTTTTTTTTTTTTTTTTTGCTATTGACTCTCATTTGTTGTTGTTTGGTGGATTGTAGTAGCCTCAGTAGCATGTGGAAGAACCATACACAGCCACAACAGCCTGGCACTTCCTCCTCATGCTGGTCACCAGCCTGGTCACACACTGCTGTGGGATGGCATCCCATTCTTCTATCAGCAATTGTCACAAGTCAGCCAACGTGGTTGTGTTGGTCACTCTGGCACGAACAGCACACCCAAGCTGATCCCACAGATGTTCAATGGGGTTGAGGTCAGGACTGCTGGCAGGCCATTCCATCCTCTCCACTCCTAAATTCTGGCGGTAGTCTCTGATAAACCCCGCTCTGTGGGGGTGAGCATTGTCACCACTGAGGATAGAGTTCGGTCCCAGACTGTGGAAATATAGGATTGCCACTGGTTGCAGAATTTCATCTCGATATCTCTCTGCATTGAGATTGCCTTCAATGATGACAAGCCTCGTTTTTCCAGCGAGGGAGATGGCGCCCCACACCATCACACTGTCTCTTCCAAAAGATCCTACGATCCAACTGCCGTAGGCAGAATCTGGACTCATCGCTGAACATGACGTTCCTCTACATGTTCAGGTTCCAGTGCACGTGTTGCTGACACCAGCGCAAACGGGCCTGGCGGTGAAGGGCAGTCATGGCAGGCCTCCTGGCAGTCCTATGAGACCGGAAATTGGCTGCGTGCAGTCTGTTCTGGATTGTCTGGGCAGAGAGCCATCGGCCATATCGTCCTGCAAACCTTGACTGCAAATCTGTAGAAGACTGCCTACAGTTCCTAAGTGTTGATAGGATGAAGAAATGGTCTTCCTCGGGTGCTTTCTTCTTGGGATGCCAACTATCCAGATCAGTCAAACATGGCATGCCAATTCATGGAGCAGACACCAACTGACCACTGTAGCAGGGCCCATGCTCACAGCCCATGCTCAACTGGGAGTACCAGAAGCTTAAAACAAGTCATTGCGAGTCAACAGCAACAGCAAAAAAAAGCTGTTTTGCAATGGCAGAGAAGATTTGGCAAATTTTTCATGGGCGCAACCCACATACTCAGCTCTGCTGCTCATCCCACAAATACATAATCCTCACAAATGTGGCACCATTTACAAGGGAAATAAACCGGCTTTCCAACAGTATTACATTTATTGTCAAGAAGCATTGTTCCAACAAAGAAATAATCTACCCAACACAAATTTCCTTACTTTTTGTGCTTATATTCCATTTTGCAATTAGATGCCCCTAAATCCTACACACTGGACCTTTAACAGGACAGTAAGATCAACATTTCACCATGTATAACAAGGTTGTTAGGTCCCAAATTATTTTTTTAAAAAAGGAACAATTAAAAACTACAACAATCTAGTTGCAAACAGCAATGGTTGTTTTTTCTTCATTCAATCAAAATATATAAATCTGATCAATGTGGCAATAATCTATATTTACTAATTACTGAACATATAACAACTTATTCTAATATATACATACCTGTTATGGTTTGTGTATTTGTACCAAACCATCACAGTCTGAGAATTACTGTCCGGTGTATACACAGTATGTAGACTGATGCACAATCAGTCATATTCATATACGCTAATCAACCACCTGAACTTGACCAACTTTGGTAGAACTTAGCGCCTTTGGTGAAGTTATTAATAACTCTGAATGACAGCAAGCGCTTTACTACAGTTGCCATCCATGGATAACCCTTCCATACAACATACTGAGAATGCTTTCATAGTACCACCACCTACTGACCATGCTCCATCAGCATTTTGGACATTTTGGAATTTTAAGATATAAAATGTTTTCTTTTCCTCCAATATGACCACCAAAGGATACACTTTGTTAGAGCCCTATACTGGTACTGTGGTGGATATGCCTCAGTATCAAAGGTTGTAGTGTAGTGTGACAGTGTAAAGATGAGCAGACTGCACCAAGAATTCTTACCTTACACATGAGTTACCACACAAGAGGGGGGAGGGAGAAAAACAAAAGTAAACACTAAAGTCACTGTCATAACACTGCACACTAAAATGATTGTCAATAAAAAAAATGTAATCTTGAGTGTCATTTCACATAAAGAGAACATCAATAATGTTAGACGCAGTCTAAACAGTTTGCCCTTTACAGGAACCTGAAGATGGGACTGCATCGATCTGTGTGATTGTTCAGTCTCTGTTGATAGACACTAAAAGGGGAGAACCAGTGGAGCTTATTAGGCTCAAAGGCCAGGGAAACTGAAAAAAAGGATGCACTCAAAAGAGCAGCACCCTAAACAATACCACAATACATCACAGAAACCGAGTAAAGGAGGCATCAAGGAAAAAAACTGACAGCATGTAACACTGTTTTGATGTAAGGGAGCAATATTTCAGGCAGGACAAGAAGGTCGTCAATCTTCACCATAACTGGTTCAGTCCTACCTGAGAAGTTGCGAGTAGCCAGCATCGTAGTCAGGATAGCACCCTAAGGAAAGAGACATGGACACTGAGAGGGGCTAACTCCTGTGTTTATTTTGACTAAAAGATTAGTGATTAATACTTATGACTATAATTCTGCCAATGACTGGATTTGGCTGATTTCTGTAGCATTTATCAGCTAAAGGGCTAAAGGTTGAGTAATGTATTCAGCAAAAAGACAAAACATCAGAGTTGAATGTAGCAACTGAACAGGTCCTCCAACAGGTTCTCATTTCCAGGTCATCAAATAACGACACTTTTGGGCCTCTTCCGCTGTCAATTTTGGCCGTGCTGAGTCAAGCCATGCTGCACTGATTTTCATTTTCATTATCAGTAAAAACACGCCGTGCCAGGCCAAGCTGTGCCAGAGATGTACCTTCTCTGGAGAAGGTCCAAAAGCCCGACTGTCCGCCCTCAAGCGGGTAGTGGTGACATCTCGCAGACCACAGCAAAACCCTGACGACCCCACTTCTACTCCTAAAACAAGTCGTGTGAGTTACAGGATTCTACTCACCTCTGTCTGCAGGGGACCAGAGGCAAAGGTGTTTTTCTCTCTTGCGTCATTTTTTTACTTTAGATATCTGCTTTATTTGACTGTTTCATGTTCACTGTAAGCCACATTAGAAGTTGTGTGAAGTTGCTGCTTGAAAACTCAACACTTCCCTTTTCTGCTCCTTCGAAATAAAAGTTTTTACATAACAAAATAACGGGGGACTTATATTGTGAATAATCTTTAGGAAATTAAATGTGTTTATCACTGAATTAGTGGAACTCTCTTAGTGGCTTTTCTTCAATAAAGGCAAGTCTAATAATGCCGCAGGGAGGAAGAGTAAAGCAGAACTGCCATAGTGAGATGTTAGATAAAGAGCTGCTAACAACAGGCTCTTACTGCACCTCTGCAAACAACTCACCTCCAACAGATAAACTTCTTTTAGCTGCTCTGCTGTGTGATGGAAAAAAAAATGCAGCAAAAATAACAGGGGACTTTAGCCAAAGATCAGCCTGCTGCTTTTAAATGTCATCACTCAAGACGAGCTGTCATTAGTTAAAGACACACCTTCAAGCAGGTAGATGCAAATCCCTGCTGCACTGTGCTGATAGCCCAAACCAAATCAAACCAAGCCCATCCATAACTGTCAAAAAGGGGTATATGTCACACCCCTCGACATCTGATGGCAATGTGCAGGGCACTGAGGTGGGGTTGTATGAGGTACTTATCCATAGACAGTGTGTTACCTACAGAAGATGACAGTTGGCACGCCACCAGTTTGGAGAAGCGAGCTGACATGGAAGCTAAGCAATGTACTGCTCACTAAACTGCTCACTAGTCTCTGGCTGCTTCCCCTCCTATTTTAAACAGGCGGTTGTCCAGCCGCTTCTTAAAAAGCCCAATCTGGACCCTTCATTATTTAGCAACTTTAAGCCCATTTCTAAATTGCCTTTTATTTCAAAGATTCTAGAAAAAGTTGTTGCTAACCAACTAGTCCCTGCCCTAAGTAAGCACTGTATCCATGACAAATTTCAATCTGGTTACCGTCAGAAGCATTCCACTGAGACAACACTTCTTAGAGTGTCTAATGACATCATGATGGCCTCTGACACTGGTAAATGTACCATCCTAGTGCTGCTTGACCTTAGCGCAGCCTTCGATACTGTGGATCACCACATCCTGTTAGATAGGCTCAGTGACTGTGTTGGCATTTCAGGCAGTGCCCTTGACTGGTTTGCCTCCTACCTTTCTGGTAGAAGTTTCTCTGTAGCATCTGGTCCTTTTATGTCCGATTCTGTCCCCCTTTCTTGTGGGGTGCCTCAGGGCTCAGTGTTGGGTCCAATTTTCTTTGCTCTGTATATGCTTCCTCTTGGAAACATTATCAACAGGTTTGAGGGTGTATCATATCATATGTACGCAGATGATATTCAGCTGTATTTTTCTTTTAATCCTGATAGGACCAACAGTCTGAATGTACTGCATGACTGTTTGTCTGCAATTAATGACTGGATGGTCAACAATTTCCTCCAGCTTAACGCTGCTAAGACCAAGGTCCTTGTTGTCGCTCCTGAATGTACTGCTTCTAAGGTGGCTAGCTGTATTGGGTCCCTGAATTCAAATATCCGCTCTAACCTGAGAAATCTCAGAGTTATTTTTGACCAGGCCATGCACTTTAATAAACACATCCACGTGTTGACCTGTACATGCTTTTTCCACCTTAAAAACACTGCAAAACTGAGATCTGTTGTATCACATGCTGAACTGGAAATGATCATTCATGCCTTTGTGTCATCACGTCTGGATTACTGCAATTCTCTTTTCATGTGTCTCAGTAAAACTTCTGTAGATCGTCTTCAACTGGTGCAGAATGCCGCTGCCAGGCTGTTAACCAAATCACCCCAAAACTGTCACATTACTCCTGTCCTGGCCTCCCTACACTGGCTTCTTGTCAGCTTTAGGATCCAGTTCAAAATCCTTGTTTTAACATACAGAGCCCTTCATGATCAGGCACCTGAGTATCTGTCCGACCTGCTGCATGTATATGTTCCTAGTAGGACACTTAGGTCGGCCGATCACGGTCTATTGGTAGTTCCTCGCACTAGGCTTTGAACTAGAGGCGACCGGGCCTTAGAGTCCATTGCGCCCAGATTGTGGAAGACCCTCCCACAGAATTTGAGAGCCGCAGCATCTGTCGATATTTTTAAGAAGCACCTTAAAACCTACCTGTATAGACAGGCATTCTTTAACTTGTCTTTAGAGATTTAGTTTTCCAACAACTGCTGTTGTTTCATTTTTGTGTCTCTGTATGTTTGTATGTACGTATTCTTGGTTGTATTTTAATTCTGTGAAGCACTTTGTGAGTTCTCTCTGTGAGAAGTGCTATACAAATAAATTTTACTTACTTACTTACTTACTGCTGTGGATGGGTAAGCGACAAAACATATTTTGGCCACCTAAAAAAATCAATATCTGTTCAGGTGTTCAATATATTGAGGGTATTTTCACTGCTTTAACTTACTGTCAGACAGTTGATTTCCAACAGGAAAATGAGGCCGTTATATCGCTCTCTTCAAAACCAGACTCCATTGAGAAAAACAGTGACTTAACATTGCTGACCATTGGAGCTGCTGGTCTACCGCTGCCTCGATCAGTTACTTTGTTTGTGTTATTGTGTAACTTTGGTGTTTAAAAGGGTTAGTTCAGATTAATCAAAGTCACAAAATAACACTAACTAACTAACTGACTGTTAAAAGCAGCAGTAGACCAGCAGCTCCTGTGTTCAGCAAGCTAAATTGACTGTTTTTGTCAGTGGAGTCTGGTGACTTTGACAAGAGCATAGACGGGGAACTGAAGCCATTAACTGCTTCCCTGTCGAAACAGGCTGCTTCTCCAAACTGGGAGCGAATCAACTAACATCTACTGTAGCTAACATAGTGACTATGGATAAGGACCTCATGCAACTCCTGTCACGGTAAGATTTTAGACAACAAAACTACTTTTGGGTTAAAAAAAAATAAATACATATGTTATGTTACATGTCATCAGTGCATGATGACTGTACATAAATTACATAAGGTTACATTGAAACAAAGATGAATTTTGGTTTCACATGAGACACAAACTGCAGCCTCCTGGGTGAAAGTCCGGTTTGTTTAATCCATCAACTTCTCCTCCCTCTCATCCTATGTAGACACTGTCGCTCTTTATATAACATGCAATACTCAGAGCATCAAGTACTGCAGCAGATGGGTTTACACTGTAGTTGGTTGAAAGCTGCGCCGATGCCCCTCATGAAGACACTAAAGGGTGCCTTTGGCATGAGACAGCGAGGGGCATGACAAAGCGTCAATATTTAATGAACTTGGAATGAGGATGGGCTGGTCTGTCATCTGTGGGATAAGCCATCTTGTAGAGTAGCTCCTGCTGTCACTCACCTTGAGTTTCCTCCTAGCGTTGAATTTCTTCAGACACTCTACAGTCTCCTGTCTGTGCATCATGGACGCCACAGTGGAGCGTTGCTGTAACCACAGAGAGTTTGTGGTATTATAAAGTGTGTTCACAGGCAATTATATTTTGAAGAAGACCTGCCTTCACTGAATTTATTGATAGTGTGTGTGTGTGTGTGTGTGTGTGTGTGTGTGTGCGTGTTGCCTACACAGATCCAAGGGTGTTTGAGTGCATCTGTGGCGGTCACTCTCTTGGCTGGATTGATGGTCAGCATCTTGTTGATCAGGTCTTTGGCCTCTGGAGTCACTGTGTCCCACTCAGGAGAAGGGAACTGTTGCAGGTATGACATCACAGAAACCATTTCAAATGTTCTGACAACCAATTACAGTGTTAATACACCTGGATTATGTCTACATACAATTTAGCAAGATTACTGCACATTTAGAAGTTAGAAAATGCTTTTTGTTGAGTAAACTGCCACACTACCAGCACACCACACACACAAGTCCTTTTTTATCCACTTTTCATTCACTTACACAGAATCATGTAAGTTGAGTTTTCACAGTGTCCACTACTTAAATTGGCACCAAATACCTGGACAGATTTTTTGAAAGTAGAATTACGGCCTTGCAGTTTCATACCTCCGCGAACCCAGCATCAATTGTCAAAAACATGGATGCTTCACACATATCTCCCCCCCGGCAGCAGAGAGGATCTATATAGTCAGTTTCAAGGAGACACCCAAGATTAGAGTCACAACTGTTCCTGAGATATGACACTGAATAATGTCCAGGAAAGTGTTTTATGCAGAATATTATGATATCACAGTGAAGTTGACCTTTGATCTTTTGGATAAACAATGTCATAACTTCATTTTATCTTATTAGAAATTTGTGTTCAATTTTGTCATTATTAGCAAAGCAATTCCTAAAATATGGGCAAAAACATGTTTTGTGAGGTCACAGTGACCTTGACCTTTGACCATCAAATTCTACTCAGTTCATTGTTGAGTCCGAGTGGACGTGTCTGCCAAATTTAAAGAAATTCTCTCAAGTTGTTATTGAGATACAGCATTCACAGGAATGCGACGAATGCAATGTCATAGTGAACTTGACCTTTGGCCACCAAAATCTTATGAGTTCATCACTGAGTCAAAGTGGACATTTGTGCCAAATTTGAAAAAAATCCCTTATGGCATTCTTGAGATTTCATGTTAAGAAGGGTGACAAATTACTGTGACCTTGACCTTTGACCACCAAATTCTGATCAGTTTATCCTTGACTAAAAGTGGATGTTTGGGCCAACTATAAAAAATATCACTTAAAGTCTTCTTGAGATATTGTGTTCATGAGAATGAGACGTTTGCAAGACCTTGACCTTTGGCCACCAAAAACTAATCAGTTTGTTGTTGAGTCCAAGTGGACATTTGTGCCAAATTTGAAAAAATATAAAATTGAGAATGGGACCTTTGTACGTACAGACAGACGGACAACCTGAAAACATAATGCCTCTGGCCACAACTATCACTGGTGCAGAGACATAAAAATGAAAACATACATGGTTTACATCCATATTTGGTAGCTTGCAGTCTTCTCCTCTGTCTTGTTATGGTGCACTGCTACTTTTCTTGATATGTTAGTCAGCAGAGTTGTGGAGCTGCTTCAAAATACTGTCAGGAATGTGTATCGTGTCATCTGTGTGCTTGGGAGTATACATGTATGTCCTCTTATATCCATGAGATACTAAACAAAATGGGGACCCACTCATTAAAACATTGCCCCATAGCAAAAATAGTGGTCAAAAACTTGAGTACCAAAAGTAAGGTGATGAATTGGCACTGATATGGAACATTTTACAACAGTGCCCACAGTGCCCAGTACTGTGGGAGTGTTTGTGATGTAGTACATACCCAATCCGTCCTGGCTGCAATTACACATGAAATCAAAGTGATTTTTGAGTATTAAACTAGCTGCTGCTCCCCACTGTTTTAAATCACTGTCATTAATCAAATCCACATCTAATAATAACACAACATTAAAAAAATGAAATGTACATTCATCCCCTTTCCATCATGTTCTATCCCCTATCATTTGTTAGAGTGGACAAACAGGTGCATAAGCAGACCCTCTGACCTTGTCATTTATCTGACCTGTGGATCCTGACCCAGTTCAAGCATCAGATCCAATGTACTGGACTTTCAACATATATCTATCCACCTCAACTCGTGAGAGAGAGAGGGGGTGGGAAGGTTGGACGGAAGTTTTGATGTGATACAAAACATTTCTTAGATCATCGAGCCAAACGTTACTGTATAAGAGAAGGAGGGAGAGAGAGACAGAGAGAGTGTCTGTAATAAACTTACATCATAAGCTCCAGCTTTAATCTGCTGGTAGAGTCTGTGCTGGTCCTCATCCCAGAATGGGGGATATCCCACCAGGAGGATGTAGAGAATAACGCCTTCACACACACACGCACACGCACACGCACACACACACACACACACACACACACACACACACACACACACACACACACACACACAGTTATCCATAAATACATATCTTTTTCATGTTAATGACTCAATAATGTCATCCAACAGTCTATAAGGTGCAGTGGCCCTTAAAGCTCATTACACTGCAACTTAAATGGACATTGTGTAACATTTTGAGTTGTTTATTGGCAAAAATTGATGTCTGCATTCATAAATATGTCATCATTGGTGTTCTACCAATAATCTCACTTATTCTTGTAAAAGGAGAATTTCGGCTTTGCTTGAACATTGTGTGGGCAAGTCGTCTTGGGGGTTCCATAACATTTCGCCATCTTGAAAATACATCTGCCAGCAAGGGATATACAGCCCCG
Source organism: Epinephelus moara (assembly GCF_006386435.1). Taxonomy (NCBI): domain Eukaryota; kingdom Metazoa; phylum Chordata; class Actinopteri; order Perciformes; family Serranidae; genus Epinephelus; species Epinephelus moara. The sequence goes on along the minus strand of NC_065522.1, from coordinate 2,744,840 downwards.
CCTTTGGCGTTTTCATTGAGAGCCAGGCCAGTGCTGCGTGACTGAGAAGCCGAAGGAGAGGAGCAAGAGGCGCTTCGCTACTACCCCGGCACTACTGCAGCATAACAAAGTCCCGCTCTTTGAGCATAATGTAGGATCATGCATATGCAGCATCATGAGAGACGGAATCCTCGTCGCCAAGAAAGCACAAAAGGGAATCAAAAAGGCAACGTGACCAGTGAATTCAAAAAACGAGGGTCAACATCACGGTCACCTTTCCCAGGTGAAAAGGGCTGCTGAAGGAGAAAGGTAATGCAATCACTAATCGCTAACAGTGCTAACAGTGCTAACAACTAACAGCGGCGCTGGCCCCTATCAGCTGTTAGCCACTTGTCAGTTGTCAAAACACAAGATGTGATTGGTTTGTTTCGATTTACACCCACACCAACAGTCCTGCGTTGTAAACACAGCCAGGATGGTGAGGAGTGGGTTTGTCAACTCGCATCACGTGTGTCTGTGTTGGAGCCTGAATGAATATTCCATGAATCATTGGATGACATGGTTTCATCAATGTCATCATAGCTTTTTGGTACACAGCGGCTACCGTTGGCAATACGCGTTTGAAACAGTGAGGCGCTAGAGTGTGCTATCCATTTGAATGCAATATATGATTTTAACGTTAGATGGGAGAAATTCCTACACACTGTGGCTTTAAGAAAACACATGCAGAAGGAGGCTGCAAATAGAGAAGGCACAATCAAACGTTTCTGTTCTTGGTTGTGTTTTCTCTATTTGTAGTGCGTTTTTTGTTTTTTTCTTTTGTAATTGCAGCACAATTCTGTATTTGGTTGTTTTCTATAATCAGAAAGCGTTTTTTTAAGAAGCTGCGTTGTCTGTATATGCAGTGCATTTCTGCAGAGTAAGCTCCCCCTTCAATAGCTCAGGGGCAAGAGCTGGTGCTAGAGAGAGAAGAGCAGAAATTTCTCCTAAAGTTTTCTTGGTGACATCACAGAGTCACATGTCACTGTGAAAGTACTGTCCAATCAAGTTTGAAGACTGGTTTCTCACTTAGGTATGACAATAATCCTGTGGAGATGAGTCCCAAATGGCTGTCCTTTGTTTGAAGAACAAAGAACATGCTGTCTCTTACCATTTCAAATGGCAAGACCCAGAGGAAAAAACCTTCACGTCCAGTTTAGATGTTCACAAATGACAAATCATTTGTAGTCCAGTGAATCCAAACACATTTTTGTAATTTGTTGTGATTTCTGTAATTGCAGTGCACATCTGTATGTAGTTGTGTTGTCTGCATTTGCAGGGCATTCCTGTATTTGGATGTGATTTCTCTGTTTGTGACACTTTTTCTTAAATATGTGCATGTATTGACAAATGGGTAAAGACATTTTCTTAACTTGCAGTGTGTTGAGCTGTCAGTGTTCCACAATGAGATCAGTATTGAAGAGCACACACACATGATGTCTAAATGAAGAACAGTGTGGTAACAGACGCACATGAGTGCTTGTGTTTGCTGGTGTTACCACAAAAGGTTGTTTCTGATTGGCTAGGTGGTTGCCAGGAAAAGATGAAAGTGTCTTTATCTACTGACGAGACAGGCTGACCACAAACACAACATGGGCTATTGTTTCTGTGGACTCAGTGAGTCAGCACAGGTGTGTTGAAAGAAGTGTGTGTGCCTGTGTGTTTTAGACAGTGTGTGTTTTAGCTCTTAGGTCCAGGTGGTCTGGTCTATCAGAAGTGTGTGTACTGAGCGTCTGCAATAATTAATGGAAAAGGTTGAAGACATCTGTACTTCTTTGTTGTACATAAATTACCTGAGTACTACTGATTACCACACATGTACACAATCTACAGCAGAAAGGACTGAATGAAATAACATTTAACTTAGAACTGAATTTAATAAGCATGTTAAAATGAGTATCATTTGATGACTCTGGATTTAAAGTGTAATGTAATGTGGCTTTAGGGGAATTACTAATGTTTTTGAAATATTACTTGAGACGTGTGACATTTGTATGATGTTGTGAACATGAACCTTATATACAAATACATGTGCAGTCTGTGGTTTTGTAAATTAGGTTTTTATATGGGACTTTATCTAACTTTCTGGTACATTTCCAACATACAGGAATATAACCATAGTTAGAATCTTACAACACTAAACACCAGTTTAACACTACAATTTGACAAAAACACAAATTTATTTGGAACCCACTCAGTTTTCCTGGGACCCACTGAAATGACCAGCCATGGGCCCAAGGTACTCACTACACTGAAAATCCCTCTACATCACTGGTATTGTGTATGCTTTGGATTTGTAGTCTGTTGATATTTTATATTTATATATTTGCTCTCTTTCTACTCTATACTGCAACTGCTGCACAATAATTTGCCTTGGGATAAAAAAAAAGGACAATGTGATTGTACTAGTATTAATGGCTTTGCCTGTGGTACATTCTGCTGAAGCAGTGGATGGCCCTTTTGACAATCCCCAGGGAAGGCATCTGATTGGCTGTGTCAAGCCATGATGCTTGTTTGCGTATAATAATAAGCAGCTGCTCCACAAGACTTCCCCCAATTAAACAAATCATCAGTTAAGTTAGCGCACGGTCTTACCACAAGCCCACATGTCCACTGGCTTCCCATATGGATCTTTCCTCAGCACCTCTGGGGACAGGTACCCTGGTGTACCGGCAAAACCTGAAACACACACATATACGCACATAAACACACCATACAGAACAACTCCTCTATTAAAATAAAAGCTTTGACAATGCCACAAGTTTCTTATTTCTTCAGCCTAACATGGTATTCTCCACCTGCTGTGTATGTGGAAGTCTTTTAAAGGTTGTTATCACCACCACCACCATTTCACAGCAGCTAAGAATCAGTGAGACCATAAGCAAAGTTTATGAGCCGGGGTTAACAAACTCCCTGTTTGTGGGGATGTAGTTTGGCTCATGACCAGCAACAAGCAGCCTACTTTTAACACAGCCTCAAAGTAGCGGCAGACATTCTGAGATGTAGCACAACTGGTACCAAAGTCAGAACACACAGTGAACTGGTTCCAGATGGAGGCTGGAGCTGGGGGAATAAACCAATTATTTCTCTGTTCCACAGAGAGTAGGGAGAAGAAATAGGCCTGAAATATATTCAATTCAAAGTTGATATAAGAGCTGAGAGCGGTGACACACCTATTCCCTTTAGATAGGTAGATAGATAGGGCAATGTTGGTAAAATGGCATACTTGAAGATGTTCATTTGATTTGGCTGTTTAAGGAAATACAAAACTAGGACAAAGATTTTCTTTGTTCCGTTTTACCAAATAAGTTCAGTGAAACCTTTCCTGAGAAAAACTTCACAAATGTTACATTGTCATCTGAGAGAAAATCAAACATTTAGAAACATCTGATACCAGATCTGTGCAGCAGCAAAGTCCTGCAGAGGATACAGGGTTTTTATTAGAGGGACTTGGATGTGGGAGGACCCATTTTTCTTCAGTATGTAGTACATACATAGGAATATATATGTTTGCAGGCAATGTGTTTTCAATTTATGTGAGCACACTGATGATAGTGTCCACACCCATCAACACAAATAGCCTGTTTAGAGTTCATTAATCCCTTCAACCCTATCTTAAGTATGACAAAACCAGTTGGGGAAAATCTTAAAGTGGTAATAATAATTTTGCCTGAAGAAAAGGAAAAAAATAGGATCCATGGCAATTAGTTTATTGATTTACATTAAGAAAACATTTTTTGTCAGAACTAAGGCTCAGTCTGACTATGTTTACATGCCAAAATATAATCTGGGATTTGCCCTGGGACTAAAACATTTTGAATTTTCATTGACTAAAACGTTTTGAATGTTCATTAACTTAAATTTTTTGAATTTTTGTCCACAAAAACATTTTGAATATTTGTCAACAAAAAGGCCTGATTTTTCATGGCCTAAAACATTTTGAATGTTCATCGACTAAAATGATCTGAATTTACTTTCATTGACTAAAATGTTTTGAATTTTCTTCGACTCAAACTTCTAAATTTTTGTCAACTACAATGTCATGAATTTTCATTGACTAAAAACTTTTGAATTTACATTGACTACAACGACAGACTATGTTTATATGCCCAAAATATTCTGAGATTTGCCCTGGGACTAAAAAATTTTGAATTTTCATCGACTAAAAGGCTTGAATTTTTATGGCCTAAAACCCCATGACCTCATGTCACTGCTTGATATTTATATTGATCTCTGTGGAGATCTGCTGTGATTAGTAGTACTAGGCAATATTGCTGGCCAATGCTGCCTCACCTGCCAAACCATTTTTTACAGAACATACTGTACCTGGAAATATACAAACCTTAGCTTATTAGGCTAAAGCAAAACAATGGAGTTTTTGAGCCCTCAAAATATATATACTATGCAGTTTCGGGGTTCGGGTAAGAACCCGGACACAAAAAAAGATGACAAAATTTGGCTGCTCTACAGCATACGTCATATCCCCCTCCTCTCTTTAGAGTAGCGTAGCCGAACCGAGGTGAACGAAGCGACAAAGAAAAGGAAGAAGGTGAAGGTGTTGTCCGAGGAGACAAAGAAAAGAAAACGGGAGAGCGATAAAACAAGAGCTCGAACAAGGATTAATATTGGCTGAGCTTTCACATGCTGGCGAGAGCTTAGAGAGGAGGAGGGATGCCCGACCGATGGTGACCTGGCGCTGTTACTGCTGTTACCCTCTACTTAGGAGACTCACTGTCTGCAGGTTGGCTGCCTCAGGTACATTTTAAGATAAAGGGCTCTAGTTTCGCAGACCGGGCGCGGCGAAGGCGCAGCGCACCCGCGCTTCGCCAACTGGGTGTGGCCAGGCGGATTTTCTAAGTTTGGCACACCGTGCGCCCTGGCGCAGCTACTCCTCTATCCCACCTCCGTCCCTCCCACCGGCGCAAGTCGGAAAGAGGAAGGAGAGAAGGCGTGGAGTGGGTTTTACACACATCACACCAATCAAATGAGCCCCTCTCCTCGCCCTTAAATGCGCCGCGTGAAGGTGTAATGAGAGTTTACTCAATTCGCCATGGCAGAAGAGAGCAGCAGCGTCAGACGGCCAAA
>NC_065522.1:2737724-2739435 GCF_006386435.1 Epinephelus moara | reverse complement strand
TGCGCTGACAGTAGACCTGGTTTCAGATGGCGAGCTTTTAGCGCACCTTCGGCGAAGCCTTTTGGCACGAAACTGTCACTGCGCCAAGCTGGATCTGTCGACACCTCCCCCTGCTGCGCCGCCACACCCATCTCAGCGCACCTCGGTCTGCCAACCTACCAAACTGAGCGCGCCTCGGGTTGCGCTGCTCGAAACTAGCTCTGTGCGGGGTTCGCCACCCTGCGCCGCCCTGCGCTGCGCCGGGAAACTAGAGCCCAAAGTGTTAGCCTACATACAGACAGCTTTCATTTTAATTTGTCTTTGCTGTTGGTACTGCAAGCATGATGCGCTTATGTCAACCACGATGCGCTTGTGTTGACGGCGATTGTAAATCATATTAGCAGTGAATGAGAGACTGCGGACAGAGCAGAGTGAAATATGGCTTTCTACATGCTGATCACATGTATTGACAAAGTATTGGCTTGGTTGGTTTGAGGTTTTATCGCACTTATTTACAGTAACAAGTATAGTTGTTGTAAACTAGTGTAATCTTGAAGTTAAATTCCCTTCATCTGCACTGCGGCCTCTCTGCTGTTGTCTGACTTCACTCCTTAATCAAAACAGAAATGAAGTGGAGCTTGTAGAAATGAAATAAAGTTTGCAGCGGCTGCCCGTATCAGGAAGTGCAGAACGCTGCAAGTGTGTGTCCCACCAATCAGTGTTCTTTGGCACACAGCCCTGCCCCTCAAGAATTCCAGATGTTATCTGAAAAGTCCTACCCCCCTACTAGGTACTTTTTCAGGGTAAATTTGGGGTTGCGGGAAAGTTTTTTACCCGGGTAAATTCGGTGGAAACGTGCAGAGGTTTTTCAAAATTCCGGGTAATTGATAAAAGTTCCTGCGGTGGAAAAGGGGATATTGTGTTGCTTTTTAAACACAACAAGCCAACAACTATGTCATGTCAATAAACATATTACATTCAAATACAGGCATATTCATTAAAAACAATGAAACACAAACCCAAAGAAAGAGCTCAAAGCTCAAAGTGGAGTGTACTCACCAAACCATGCCTGCTGGTCTCCCTGCACTTCAATAGCTAGGCCAAAATCGGCCAGTTTTACTGCTGCCCCCTTCAACTTGCTGGCTAAGAGCAAATTTTCTGGCTTGGAGTGAAGAGACACAGATAAAAACTGTCAGTACCTTGTGCCGATTATGCGATATCATTTTAAAATGAAAATAACCATGACTAAGGTCGGCTCACTTTTAAGCAGAGTAAAAGGGCTATCACAGTTCACAGAGTAATAACATGAGGGACTGATGTCATACAGTGAGTTTGAATGTTAAGCAATTAGGACTAATAGCTGAGCTAGAGGCCAACTGTAGCAGCTGTCCAGTGAGAAGGAGAAATATCTACTGGAGGAAGGCATGTCAGAGTCAGAGTCAAGCCTCTTACACACAAAGTCACAACTCAATCTGAACGTACTCAGGCTCAACATGAGTCATTCAAGAGCCCCAGCTGACCTCAGCTCAGCAGCACGGGTTAATGTCATTTAACAAGATGCAAGAGGGTAACAGTCAAATTGGGTGTGCAAGTGCAGCTAGTGGAGATGGACTGGGTGAGAGAGGCGGACAGTGACTCATGCCAAACCCCAGCAGGAGGAGATTCAGGAAAGGTTAAGAGAAATATATATATACATATATACATATATATATGTATATATACATATATATAT
>NC_065522.1:2732984-2737593 GCF_006386435.1 Epinephelus moara | reverse complement strand
ATATATATATACACATTATATATATATATATATATATATATATATATATACATGGTATGGTATATATATACCACAACTATTCAGGTAAGCCTTAACTCAAAGTGAACATTTGTGCCAAGTCTGAAAAAAATTCCCTCAAGGTGTTCTTGAAATATTGCCAATCTTATCAGTTCATCCAAGTCTAGATGGACATTTGGGCTGAATTTCTTTGTCTGAATCTTTTTTGTCCGGAGATATCGCATTCACAAGACTGAGATAGACAAGGTCACAGAAACCTTGATTTATGACCACCAAATCTTATTAGTGATTCCAAGTGGATGTTTGAAGACATTCCCTCAAGGCATTCCTGAGATACTACCTTCACAAAAATCAGACAGACGTACAGATGGACAAAGGCGTAAGCATATTAAACTACAGATGCAGCCACTTCAAATTTTTGTTTGGCCTATGGCAGAGCCCTGACCGATCCGTCACAGGTCCCTGTTGTCACCTGGCCGGGCTTGTAGCTCTAATGAGATCCCCCACGATGACGTAGAGAATACGGGGCCGACTGGTAACACCCAAATTTAATTTGTAGAAACCAGTTGCAATGGTCTGTCTATCCACCAGGAGGAGCCGTGAGTATGAAAGCTGAAACGGTTTACTTCACCTCTTATTAATGTTATTGTGGGAGAGAGCTTCCCATACAGAGCATATTTAATGATCATCAGGCTACCATATCACAGGTCATAAATATTATGCTCAGATTGACCAATCAAAAACTTTCTCGGGTTTGGTTCGGGTTCGGCCCACTTGACATGCTGCTGTGTTCTGCTATGGCCTATTCAAGTGCTGGAATTTGTTATTTATGTGACAATGCCTGAACGCAACACAGGCTCTGTCCATTGAGTTGTACACAAACTAAATGTGTTGTGCTGTGGGTTCGGTCCGGGCTTGTTATAATTGTCTCCGACTTGGGTCGGGTTTGGTCAGGAAAATGCGGCACGAGCCGTCTGTAGTTTGTTGGATAGCGGAACAGTGTTTTTGTGGTGGCCGACGAGCATTGTATATAACCCTAGGTCAGTTGTGTCTTTTTTTTTTCCATCAGTGACAAGCTTTGTCATTAGTGACAACGTAGTATTAGCTGTGTGCTAATTTTGTGTTAGGCTATTCACCAGTGTATTTTTTTTCCTTTCCTTCTTTGTTTAACCTGTTTCATGAGATGTTGGGCTCGCATGTCTGTAACTCATGTATGGCTCTCCTCCACACGGAGGATGGTCATGATTAATGCCCTGCCTACTTGGGGATTGAACAGCTAAGGGCAGGCGTGTCTAGCAACCGCTGTATGAACTGCAGGTTTATGCCACTCTCAATACGGATGACTAGACTTGCAGAGATAGAAAATGCTACTGAACTGCCATCTGCTAGCATCGCTAATACGGCAGCTTCAAAGAGACACATCTGAATTTGCCCAGATTAAAGAGCTCCTGCTCAATCTTCAGCCTGATTATAGCTCCCAGTGATGACTCTGCCACAAGAGACTTGCCTTGTCAAGAGGATGATATGCTATCAACTGCAGCATCCTGCAGTATGTTTACAGATAAGGAGGAGGAAGCTCAAGGTGTGAAAAGAAACACAGCCTCCATGACCTCAGGGGCTTTTTTGCAAGGGTCCAATGCTGGGTCATTGCATGGATCTGAAGTTGGCCGTGCCACAAAGAAGCCAGCTATCAGGATGGCTTTAGCCTGGGGCTGGTGAAGCACCGGTGGCAGCAGCTCCTTCAAGTGCTTTTTTTCTGGCAGATGCCACAGCCTTCTGCCCTCTTGGTTCTTCCTTCTAAACCTTATATTGAGGAGCTCCATAAGTGTTGGGCAGACCCTAAACTGTTTTCTCATCACACCAGTGATTGCAGGAACTTGGCTGCCATGCAGGAGGCAAGTACTGCTCTCCTGGGCTGACGGGTGCGTGTATTTTAGACTCCCAAAAATATCTTGAGCACTGAAATCACATGAAAACATATATAACATGGCAAACAGTGTCTTCCATGTTTCTGCCTCTGCTCTGCAGCTTGCTTATTTGTTTTGCTTGTATTTGTTTTGTCTTTGTGTTTCTGCAGTGAGCCGTGGCAACTGCCTGGCAACAGCCAATCAGAGCGTGCAGAGAGGGAAATCAGCAAATGCAAAATCTGAGCTTATTGCTGTGTAAAAAAAAAAAAAGAAAACCTCAGACACACCTGCTTCATTTGATTAGCAAATCAGAGCTTTGGGAGCAAACCACAGTGAGAAAGAGCAGCATGAGAAGAGGAGGTCACTGTGGACATAATGTTTACTCGTGTCAAAATAAGATTTCACCATAATGACACATTTAACTTCACTTAAATGCACTCAAATAGTCAATTTCCTTTACTACTAGATGGGGGGCATTCTTCAGAGGTACAGATTTTTCCAAGTGAAGCCCAGAACCACTCTGAGAAACACATACAGCTGTAATTAAAGCCACAACATCATATTTTTGGTAGAAAAAAATAAATCCAGCAGGATAACTACCTGTATTAATACACTTCATACTTCATAAAACATTTAGTTTCAAAATAAATTTGAAATGATACAATAACATTGCATTAAATGACAGGTAATTTTACTTGGCCACTATAGCTTAAATACCACTATGAATAAGGGGAATGTCTTGCACACTGGTTCAAATTCAAACATCCCAGTCATGAGGTCCTGACACAGCAAGTCAAATTTATAGGACCAGGATTAGACAGAGACATGACAGGCTACTCCCTGGACCCAGAGCCAGCTGTAAGCCTGCCATCTCACATGATTTGTGTGACATATGCTACAGATCACAAACGTGGTGTCAGGGACCGCCTCCCCTGTTCCTTCCAACAGCACCATTAGTCACCTTTTGCTAGGGGTGTATCGATCCATCATTCGGGATTGATATATTGATTCAATAATCAATATCACTGATGCAAAGTGAAAATATTGATCCATATGGTCATCTTTAGGATACGCCTTTTTTTTTTTTTTAAGTTTGTGTCATCGTCAAACAGCAGCAACCAAGAGAAATACGATGAGGATGATGTTATTCACTCCGGAATAAATCAGCAGTGTGGAAATATTTTCTATTTCCAGGAAAAAAGGGGTCAACAGACAAAGCACATGCCATATGTAAACAATACCGTTACGAGATAAACAACACAATATAGTTTTTGAGCCCTCAAATTATACATGTCCAAGATCCTTGTGATGGTACATCAACTCACAATAGGTTGGATGACACCTCCGTCATAACTTGAGAGTGTCTGTTTCCAGGGGCGTCGCACCCGTGGGGGATGGGGGTGTTTTGACACCCCCACTTTTACAGCAAGATGATTTCAACCCCCCCCCCCCACATTTTCCAAAGGTAAACCCGTTTGCCCACCCTGGCAGTGCACCAGCATACAAAATGGAGCGCACCTCACCCCCCCTTATGCTGCATGAAAAGGCATTGGTCAAATTGAACGGACATTCACCCAATCACAGACTGTTGTCCGCGACTGGCCGCCGGCCGGCGAAATTTGAAGTTGGAGCTTTTGTCACTCACCGATGGCTGACATTGAACAACATTGACACACAACAGAGAGAAGAAGGAGGCAGAGATGCCAAAAAGGAAGAGGCAGCAGCAGAAAATTGACTTCTTTTTCAAGTCAAGTTGTCATGTAAGTGAATGCAGAGGAAACCGGCTCTCCGCCGCCCCCTCAAATCAACATCATCTCTCTGTCAGCGGAGACCCTGCTCTCCCCCGCAGCCCGCACCACACCACACAAAGGAACTTAATGGGGGAAATTGTGATCAGAAGCTTACTCTTTTGGCAATCTACGGTGGGCTCAGGACAATCTTTTCGAGCAAGTTTTCAATCCAGCCGTTAAGTGCAGAGGTTTTTTTTTTCTCTCCCAAGAACCTCGTAGCCTAGGCTACAGTAAATCCACCGTGATAACTCTGCGATAGTAATTAAATATTACATTTTGTGATTAAAAACGTGTAAATTATGATACCGGACCTCCATTGTGAGGCTTGACCTTTTTTATAAACAGTCTATGGGCTTGACGTAAACAATGATGACTTCTGGTCAGTCTCTCGACCAATCAGATGCTACTATTTCTTCTTCTTTTGTTTTTTGACGGTAGCATCCAATCAGGAGCAGCCAAAGATCAACTTGAGGCAAGATAGTTTTCTGCCAGAATTGAAAAGAAAGGAATAGCCTAATAATCCTCCATGATAAAATAAAGATAAATTGATAACTGTTGATATGTGTGTTTTTTAAAAATAAAATTCTGTGAAATTCAATTCCCGGTTAATTTAAAAAAAAAATTTCTTTTGTTTTTGTAGTCATATAACTTTTATCATCATTAAATGATGTCACATGAAAATTTCAGCATACATATTCTGAGTTTCCAGGTTGTCCTGAAAAAGAAAGATATTCATTACTTGACTGTACTTGAAAGGGTTGAGATTACACATATTGTACATTAATACAAAGAGAGATTATATGAGACCACTTATTAGTTTTGTAAATATTGGCTATAGTAAGAAATGTGATTGTTAGGTTCAAATTAATTTGATAATTTGGCCATCTAATAAAG
>NC_065522.1:2729534-2732513 GCF_006386435.1 Epinephelus moara | reverse complement strand
TCCACTACTTCCTGAACTTAAACCAGCTCCTTTATTTCCTGTCTTACATTATTGGACAAACTGATTAATCCAGGTTTGTCTGACTTCAGTACTAGTCACAACAATGGTCAGACACACCTGGATTAATCAGTTTGTTAGTCTTGTCTCAGTTCTCAGGTAGCCTACAATGATATGGTTTGGTATATGTTCATATTAAAAATTGATAACAGATTAAACTTGTTTTAATAAATATGCATGTTCATAATGAATGACTCTCAGTTCATAATGACCGACTCTATGTTGGAAGAACCTCTGAATACTGTCTGGGAGCATTAATTTTGGAGAGGGAAACAGCCAAAAGCAGGCAGGATGTGGTGCTCATGTGCCACCCCTGGAACACCCCCACATTTAAAATCACTGCTCCACCCCTGTCTGTTTCACATGCACTGGCACTATGCAGTTTCGGGTTTGGGTAGGAACCCGGACACAAAAGGACTACAAAATTTGGCTGCTTTACGGCATACATCATATCCCCCTCCTCTCTTTAGAGTAGTGTAGCCGAACCAAGGTGAACGAAGTTAGATGTGGTTGTCATGGCTGAAGCGACAAAGAAAAGGACGAAGGTGAAGGTGCTGTCCGAGGAGACAAAGAAAACGGGAGAGCACTAAAACAGGAGCTCAAACAAGGATAACTATTGGCCTGGCTTTCAAACGCCAACGAGAGCTGAAAGAGGAGGAGGGATGCCCGACCGATGGTGACCTGGCGCTGTTACTGCTGTTACCCTCTACTTAGGAGATTCACTGCCTGCAGGTCGGCTGCCTCAGGTAAATTTTAAGATAAAGTGTTAGCCTACATACAGACAGCTTTCATTTTAGTTTGTCTTTAACAGTTTGCTGTTAACACTGCGAGCGCAAAGTGCTTGTGTCGACGGCGATTCTAAATCATATTAGCAGTAAATGAGAGACTGCGGACAGAGCAGATTGAAATATGGCTTTCTACATGCTGATCACATGTATTGATAAGTATTGGCTTGCCTGGCAGAAGTTTTATCGCACTTACTTACAGTAGTTGTCGTCAACTAGAGTAATCTTGAAGTTATATTCCCTTCATCTGCACGGCGGCCTCTCTGCTGTTGTCTGCTGTGTTGACTTCATTCTGTTGAGTTTTTGTGTGTGTGTGTGTGTTTGTGTGTGTGTGTGCTATATGACTACTTCACCTGTTCTGAAGACATGATGATCGCGCATTACATGGCCAGCTTCAGGAAGTTCACCAGTATCGTTGTCTTGTCAACAAATGCACGCGCATAAAGATTTTTGCGATGGTTGTAACAGACAATACCGTTTTTCGTCTGTAGGGGGACCCAGTGAAGTAAGAAGCGCAATCCTCCATTGTGTTGCTTTAGACTAACAGTGAGTAAGATTAAGTATAAATAATACATGTAATGAGCAGAGGTGGAAAAAGTACTGAAAAATTCTAATCAAGTAAAAGTACCTTTACTTTGACGAAATTCTACTTAAGTACAAGTAAAGCTACCCATCTAAAAATCTACTCAAGTAAAAGTAAAAAGTAGTTTGTTTAAAATGTACTTAAAGTAGAAGTTACTTAGTTACTTCCAACAACTTGATGGGGGTCACTCCTATGCAGTGCAAAAATGGTCCAGGGGTCATAAGTCATCCACTGTGAGGGTATAATATCAATATAATATTAGTCAAAGGCAATATGCCATACTTACTTTGCTGGTTAATACTTTAGGTTGTGAAGTTCTCAATTTCCATGACAGTTTGATTGTAAAATGTATATTTCATGCAAATACAGCCTTTCCAAAGCCCAAATGATGACTTCTTTCCAAATAGAGCTATTCAAGTTATTGCAATACACTGTATATTGCAATACATATCTCAGTATACAAAATCGTCGTCGCTTTGTCAGTTTTGTCTAATATTGTGCAGCCATCACTCATTTTGACTCACAAACACAACTGTTAGATTGATGATACACAGAGCAACTTTTTGAGCAATGTTGTTGGGCATTATTCTCAGGGATGGAAACAGGTCTATGATCAAAAAAGAGAGAGCTTGTCGAAGCGAAATTCTGAATATTAATACACTTACACTAATCTGGAAGAATACTGTGTATTCCAAAACAGAACAAATCCATTGAGCAACAATGTTTCCCCTATATGCAACTAGCAGCGGTGGTGCTCCGCTGCTGAAATATGACCGCTGCTGCTGATTTTTTTTTTTTTGTCACGCGCACGCGCGCGCGCACACACACAGATTTTACTTGAGTAATAGTAAAATTATAGATTTCAAAAACTACTGAAAAAATTATAAATTAAACTACTCAATTATAGTAACGTGACATGATTAAGCTAATAATGAGAGACTAGCAAAAAACAATTGTTTTGTCTTTGAATGCTGACAGTTTTTATTGAGCTGAATTTGATACTTTTGTTAAATAACATTGTTAATCCATGTCTTATGGCTTTTGAAAGAAGTTTGCCTTTAGTGCTTTAAGCCAGATAGACCTGAAGTATTGGGAAAAATGGTTTAAAATTAGGGCTGTCAAACGATTAAAATTTTTAATTTGATTAACCACAGGGTAGCTGTGGATTCATTTTGATTAATCACAATCCTAAATATGACTGAAAACTTCACATTTTCTCTGTATATTGTTGTTGGAATGGAAAGATAAATGACAGAAGGCGAATATATAACCTTTGTTGTAGCACTAGTTAAAATTACAAATGACCTTCTGATTGCTTCAGACAAAGGACTCGTCTCTGTACTTGTTTTATTAGATCTTAGTGCGGCGTTTGACACAATTGACCATCAAATTCTGCGTACTGGAACACTTAATTGGCCTAAAAGGTTCTGCACTAAGCTGGTTTAAATCTTATTTATCTGATCGTTTTCAGTTTGTTCACGTTCATAATGAATCATCCTTACGTACTAAAGTTTGTTTTGGAGTTCCGCAAGGTTCTGTGCTCGGACCAATCCT
>NC_065522.1:2708049-2728470 GCF_006386435.1 Epinephelus moara | reverse complement strand
CTTATCCGCTGTGAGGGTCCAAAGGACAGAGGGATGTCGTATGCTGTAAAGCCCTGTGAGGCAAATTGTGATTTGTGATATTGGGCTTTATAAATAAAATTGAAAATTGAAAACTGATGCAGGGCCAGCTTGTCATGGGTTCATGAATGAGCAGCCCACCACTGCAAGGGGCAGTCCTCCATACTGATGCTTGGCTCTGCACTGTACCTCTGTATGGCTCTGTCAGGCTGCACCTCTTCATCTGATTCTGAAGCCCATCTGTAGAGGGCTCATTTTCTTCTTGGGTGGCCCATCTTGAGAGGTCTGCAGAGACCTTCTGGGTGATTGTTCATGCAGCATCCCTCCAAGTGTGGTCCACACCTCTTCTCTTTCACTCTTGGGCAGACTCTTCAAGTCTTTGAAACGTGGATCCAGCGCCGTTGCAAGCTTGAGCCATGCAGTGTTAGTATTTTCTTGGCGGGATGCTAGCTCTTACTTGAATGTTGTCCTAAATCTCACCACATATGCAGGGTCCTCATCAGAGACTTCCATTACACACACGTGCGCACACGCGCACACGCACACACACAGATACAATAAGTTATTAGAACAGAAGTTGGTATGTTGACAAATGAATTAACATTTAATTTGAATTTGATCAGTTCAATTTAAATTTCAACTTACACTAATAGTCACATTATATGACATATCATATGTGAATTCATTACCTACAGGGCTCTAGAAGAGTTTTCAGTCTCTGCAGTTTGTACCATTCTGGTGGTGTCAGCATAACTAGTTTGTGGTGTTGTTGGTCCAGGGTTGCTTTTATTGCTGCTTGATTGCGGATTAGACGTTTCACCATTTCCAGTGTTGAATTCCACCGTGTGGAAACGTCCTGGGTCAGTGGCTCCTGCTGCTGTCCCAGGGTCGCTTGCTGTGCTTGAAGTTCCATGGTGTTTGCCGTGCTGTGTCTGAAGTGGCCGACAATTTTGCGACACTTGGCCAATACATTTGCAAATCCACTATCAGTGAGGCTCACAGTGATGCTTCTTTGTACAATGTGAGCTATGCAGGGCATGTGCTCATATGGCAGAAGTTTAGCCGCAGCTATCATATTCCATCCACTGTCCGTCCCTATAGTTGTGAGTTTTCCTTCAACTGCCCACTTGCGTGCTACTGTTTGAAACTGTTCTGCACTTACCTTGGCAAAGTGGCACTCTTCTGTTTTCATTAAGGTTAGCGCAAATGACTTTAGTTACCAGGTTTTAGTGATGTGATGCGCAGTTACACCCAGACAATTGTTGTTACTCACAGAGTCAGTCCAGTGGTCTCCTGTCAGGGCAACATATTCAGCTGAAGCCAAATCCTCTTCCTTAGTTTTCTTTATAGCTTCATAGAGTTTGTGGATTTTAGTTATCACTGTGCCTCTTGACGGTGGCTTGTAGAACGCGTCGAGAGTTGCAACTTTCAAAACTTCTGTGAAGCCCGCGTCCCCAATGATATTAATCAGTCTACAGTCCTTGGCAATCCATTTGGCAATTGTGTCTGTCAACTTTTCAGAGGTAGACTTACTTAATGCCCTGCGTTCGGTGAGGGTGGCCTGACGCATGCCAGGTGTTACACTTTAAGTTGAAGCCCAACAAATACATGCTTGGCGTTCAGATGACACTTTAAGTTGGAGGTGCTTTAGTGAAACGAAAACTCCTTCCTGCAGTGTGTGCAAATCACAACGCGTTTACTGACTGTTCCATCTTTATTTTTTTCATACTCGAACTTTCCATCCAGAGGACCATCCAGAGGACCATCAGGTTCTTCGGGTTCCTCGATCTCATTCAGGCCACAATCAGCCATGCTGTTGACGCGACGACGAGTGAATGGCGGCGGTGCGGGTTGAATTGTGGGAAATACTGGGCGGGTCATTCTGCGCAGGCATTAAAAGAATTATCGCGTTAATACCACAAATTAATCGTCCTGTGTTAACGCGTTAATTTTGACAGCCCTAGTTAAAATGAAAAGATTTCTTACAGAAAGGTCTCTCTGTCAGAAAGCCCTGAAGGTTAACTTATCCTATGTGCTTTTTTATGTGTTAGTAGAGTCAGTAAACTTTACTGCACTTAAGCGGCTACAGTTGTTTATGTCATTTATGTGTTTTTATCTTTTATGGCCAAAAGCAAAAAAAGGCTGGCTGTTCCTTCTGTAACCGATTGTGTTGAATGATCATAAAGATTAGAGATTAAAGTTCCACTGATTGTCACACACCTGAGGGTTCGGATTTAATTATATTGCGGAGTTTTGCACAGCGGCGACCGGATCTTTGCTCTCAAACCAGAAAAAAATGTGATGGGACAACAGTCTCCTTCAGTACATTATTCTATGCTTTCTTTTGATTTTCACATTGGCTAGTCATCCTGTTTAATTTGTGTTACAGGTAAAGTGAAACCCCTAGCACACACTAAATGCATTGTGCTGCAGCTTGTCAACAGACGACCACTACTTTTACTGAAAGATCTGTACGTCCTCTACCTCTGTATTAGCCTAAAATCATGTGTGGACACCCACTAATTAAACTTGATTTCTTACCTGAAGAGCCGATTTCCATGGCTATGACTCGCCAGGAAGTATCTTTTTGGCCACCGTCTGTATAATGATGGGATTTGGGGTCACTTAGCTCAGGACATTTCTCCACCTTGTCCATTCTTTGGCACACACAAGAGACATCAACAGCTACAGAATTCTAAGTTAAGTTAAGTTTAAGTTTCTTTACTTTATTAATCCCCCTGAGGGGAAATACAATGTTTTCACTCTTGCTTGTCAATTGCACACAGGTCCGAAAGACACACACATGCACAAACAGGACCTATACATGCACAAAGTGGAGAGATGTCAGAGTGAGGGGGCTGCCCTTGGTGAGGCGCCCCGAGCGGTTGGGGGGTTCGGTGCCTTGCTCAAGGGCACCTCGGCAGTGCCCAGGAGGTGAACTGGCACCTCTCCAGCCACCAGTCCACGCTCCATATTTTGGTCCGGATGGGGACTCGAACATGTGACCCTCCGGTTCCCAACCCAAGTCCCTATGGACTGAGCTACTGCCGCCCCCTTCTCGTTATACATCCATAATGAGGAGAGGAGTCGAGCTGCCACAGGAGCAGAGAAACAGAGTTGCTACAAGAGCTGATATGTACAAGCAGAGAGTGAGTGGTGGAAAGTTGCATTTAATTCCGGGGTTGGCTAGGCTGGAAATAGGATGATGGTGTAAAGCGTCCAGGAGCACCGACGCGGACCTAGCCACCGCTGGTGTGGGGTTGTCCATTGAAAATAATAGGGGTATACTCTTTTACACGTTTGCCGCCAGTGTGTTTTGGCCTTTGGTTTACAATATGATATGTGTGACAAGGTATAACAGTAACTAATATAATATTTCATGGCACTGTGTAAATGATTAAACACTCTGTTCACACTCACAACTCACACTGTGAAAAACAACTGGCCCTGGAAAGCTCTGCTTTCTTTTGCATCACTTGAAAAATGCGTGAAAATAAAAATTGAGGGGAAAAAAAACAGATTCAGTCAGATACCTCCAACTGCCTCATATCCTATCATCTCTAAATGCTTGCAACAAGTTTGCAACAACCACAACACGGAGTGTCTTTATTTGCTGTGCTGTGCTCCCTCTATATCCATTTAATATGGATTGACACGCAATCTTAGTAAAATGTGTTTGTTAAATGTTTGTGCTTGTCAGGATTCTCTCAAAGCTAGAATTACCGCTCCACAGTTGTATGCCTCCTCACACCAGTCAAGTTTCTCTTACAGTTTACATCCATGTCTGTGAAAACATGGATGCTTCACATACATTGTCCCCCCAACAGCACAGAAGACCTATACAATCAGCACAGTTTCAAGGTGGACACCCAAGATTAGTGTTTCCAATTCAGTATCTGAACAAATGTCTCCCCTTCTGTTCTTGACATATGACATTGAGTAATAGCCAGAAAAAGTGTTTTACACAGATTATTATGATGTCACAGTGAAGTTGACCTTTGATCTTCTGGATATAAAATAAACACGTCATCATTTTATCCTAGTAAACATTTGTGTGAAGTTTTGACAAAATTAGCATAACAATTCTCGAGTAATGGCCAAAAACATGTATTGTGGGGTTGCAGTGACCTTGAGTTTGACCACCAACTTCTAATCAGTTTATTCTTCAGTCTAAGGGGACGTTTTTTGCCAGATTTCAAGAAATTCCCTCAAACTATTCTTGAGATACCACGTTCACAAGAATGAGAAAGATAAGGTGACAGTGACCTTGACCTTTGACCCTTAACCACCAAAATCTAATCAGGCCATCCTTGAGTCCAAGTGAATGTTTTATGCCAAACTTGCCAAGACCTATGATCACCAAAAACTAATGGGTTCATCTTTGGGTCCAAGTGAACATTTTTGCCAAATTTGAAGAAATTCCCTCAAGGCAGTCTTAAGATATAGTGAACACATGACATCACATGAATGGGATGTACGTTGTATGGACAACGCGTAAACATAATGCCCCGGCTACTGCTGGCACAGAGGCATAAAACTCTGAAAAGAATCTGTCAAACCTATCTGTAATAATTCTAAATAACCTTTTTCTTTTAATTCTTTTTACTTCATTAATCCATTTTCAATAGAACATCAAAACACAGATGCACAACAGATATTGTGTAATTAATCTGAAAATTGAAGAGACAAATACAGGAGACAGGTAAGACATGTTGGAGTGTGGGGCCAAAGGACAAAAAGGAAGAGAAGAATGTGTATTTCTTTGGTCTTCACGGTGAGTCTACTTACCTTGAGGTCGCGGTGGACCACGCCCATCTGGTGGCAGTGGAGCACAGCTTCTAGGATCTGCTGAATGCAATGACTGCATGCAAACACCAGGGGGCCATGGGTTAGTGACAAGCTACCACTCACTGTCTGTGGCTGGGAGCTCGCTTTGACACTCGGGGAGCCGCTGGCCATGTTAGTGAGGAGACTGTGCAGCAATGTGGCAATTGACTCTCCACGCAAACATAATGAGGGTGATTTGGCAAAATGGACCATTTCCTCAGTGTTTACATTTTTTTTTTTTGTGTGTGTGTGTGTTGCCATGGTCACCAATAGATGTTGACCTGGACAGGCCCAGAAAAGAAAAACTAGCTGAACTTTTGTCATCATCTAATATTATGACAACATGGCCAATTCTCTTCCCGAGTCTCAAAACAAAAGTGGTGTTAGCCCCTGGCCGACTGGAGGCTGGACCCTGACAGACTGAGGAGAGGAGGGAGATGTAGGAGTGTAAAGAAGCTGTGCTTTGACTCTGTTACTGATTCAGTGACAAAGAGTCACAGTTTTTGGTCCTTCTTTATTCTGTCAAAACAACAATCTGGAAATAACTGAATCTGAAATTTTGTAATTATTTTGATGCTGATGTTATGTCAGCTCCAGAGAGTTTAATAGCTGTGCTGCACAGTAAAACAAGAAGACAATTTGGAGTACACTGCGGCTCAGTGATTCATCATTTTTGTATTAAAACCTTGTTTGAAACTGCACCTATGTTATCCCTTTTATGACATTGGCAACAATCTCTAAACAAGTCACATACAAAAGTATATTCATAACTGACAGCCAGGGACAGTATCATGGGCAGCAAAGGTTTAATGTTTTGTGTTAAGCCAAAGATTTGCTACGAGATAAAACCATTTTAGAACATTGCATAGAAAAGTTGCAACGGTGTTAAGTGGCCAGTCTGGGCTCGACTCAAGCCGGCTGATGGTGTCACCTCCAGCTCTGCTGGTCACATTGCTGGAGGTTGGTTCTAGAACGTAAAGCATGTCACCTGTATTAAAAGCCAATTGCTATGTAGTGAAGTCTGCTGGTCATGTCAAAATAACCGTAGACGACGTGTTGGCCTGCTTCGACAGGTACTCCGTCCCCGCCGAGCCCTATGTTTCCATCCTCACGGTGTGCCGGTGTTCGATGGTGGGTCGCTGCTGCTGCTCGCTGTCAGTGCTTATGCCCCCACCACACACACATTGTCATTGACTGATTAATTGGCGCTGGTAATTTATAACTTATATGATATAGATATTTTTTGGGCATTTTTAAGCCTTTAATTGATAGGACAGATAAGCGTGAAGGGGGGGGGGGGGGAGAGAGGGAGTGACATGCAGCAAGGGGCCACAGGCTGGAGTTGAACCCGGGCCGCTGCGGCAATGGCCTTGTACGTGGGGCGCCTGCTCTACCACTAAGCCACCGACGCCCCAAGGTAATTTATAATATTGCGACATATTTATTATGAATACATTCCATCTGATGACTGCTTTTTTTTCTGTTTTTCACCGTTTCATCACTACTACAGATGCAACTCAGTCTCTCACCATCACTATCCTCATTCATATTTTGCAAAGCTACAAATTATGTTCAGCCACAAAATAAGCCTAAAAACCTGGAAATCAGAACGAAGTTAAGAGAGTTGTAGCATAGAGAGTATACACCGTCTCATCTAGTTGCATTGGTGTGAATTGGCAGGTTTTTACAATGTTGCAGAATGGGGTATTAAAAGTAGTTACCAGTTTCAACTTGTCTCGTCGTGAATCTTTGGTCTGAACTGGGTACTTGCGACCCACCATGGGAGATTTAAAAAGTAGCTGAAAGTAGTTAGCAGTTAAAGGCGCTGTACGTAAGAATGTGGCCAAAACGGTTACTGCACTCAAATTCAAAATACTGCCGCGAGTCGTGTCCGCCCCCCCTCCCCTACAGATTCGAGGTTGCTGGACAGCGTCACGCTGGAGACTGATTTGTTTGCCCACGGGTGGCTGCCGTTGCAGGGCCGTGTCGCCGCGTCCTTGATCTTCGGTTTTCCAGTGGACCGTTGGAGCAAGTCCGGCTTCTCTGCTGCTAACGCTGCTGCCGGGATACAGCTGAGGAGAAGCCGGCTGCTAATGCTATGTACTGGGACACTGCTAACACTGCTTGCCGTGCTGCTGTAGTTCAGTCATAACTGTAACTGATGCTGAGACTCTGACTGCGTGACTGGTAGACGGCGGTGGGTGGCGCAACAGGCCAAAACACAAATTCAAAACATAAACATGATTTGCAGACTGCAAAAACATTTTTAGATGCAAATATTGTGGCTGTACTATTGTCGGTGAGATCAGTATGTTATATGAACATTATTCCTTAGTCTCTGTGACATATTAGAGGATTTTACGACTATTTGCTTTAGATTTCTTACATATAGCTCCTTTAACTCAGAGATAAATGATATTCAATAATGCCAACAAAGTCTTGAGTCTTTTTCAAAATAAACTATCTAACAAAATGCATTGGAAGTTGATTGATTTATTTGTGCCAAATGTGTAGAAATTCCCTTTACAGTGTTCTTCAGATATTGCATTCATAAGAATGAGTAAAGGTCACAGTGACCTTGACCTCTGACCTATGACTATCCAAAACTAATCAGTTCATTGTTGAGTCCAAGTGGATGTTTGTGCCAAATTTTAAGAAATTCCCTTGACGCAATCTTGAGATATTGCATTCACAAGCACGGACAGACGAACATACCTACATACGGTAGACAGACAACTCGAAACCATAATGCCTCCGGCCACAGCTATCGCTGGTGCTGAGGCATTATTAAATGTCAACAATATATTTAAAGTTGTGTTTTGTTCATTTGAACATAAAATTAATATAAATGGATAATTTGTTCACAATTTTATGTATCAAGAAAATGATTAATGAATTTATGCTCTTTATTTTAATCTCCATAACATCAGCTGGGGTCTGTAGGTTTGTGATTGATTTAATTTGTGATGATCATCTTGTTTTAAATGATCAATATCACAAATAAAAGAACCTAATTTAAATCACAATTGCAAGACTGGTTGAAGACGATAGAAAATATTTCCTTCATATAATCCTTGTGTAAACATTGATGTAATGATGCCTAGTGACAGTGGATCAGCTTTAGGTTGAAACACAGTACAGATCAGTATTTTTAGAATAAAACACTAAACTGTGGTACTAGCACAACTCCAGTGTCATAATTTGGAATACAAATTGCCATAGATTTCTGCAGGTATCTAAATGTCCCACCCCGTTTTCTCCTTCTCCTCCTCGTCCTTGTCCCTCAGGTGACAGCCTCTCAGTGGCTGTGTCAGAGCATGTTTCTGGACAGATGCTACATGCACTTTGTGTCCTGGCATACAAGAGGGGCAGGCCATGATGAGATCTACCGCCCCCCGATACTTCCCCACCTGCCGCCTCCTCTCCAGCCAACCTGCCCCACAATGCCCTGCAGCAGGTGGATTTAAAAAACACACTGTCAGGTGGTGCAGTGTGAGAGTGACTGGTTTGGAGAAGGTGGCACTCAGTGAAAGGTTTATCAGGCAGTAGAGGAGCGAGGCAAGGTGCCACAGGTTGGCAGGCCTTTGTCTGTTAGGTGTTACTGTTGTCACTTACTAACCTTAAGGTCCCTGTGCACTATGCCATTAATGTGGCAATGATTTACACTTTCTAGAATCTGTTGTATGCAGTGACTGTAAAGGAGAGAGAGACCAGGCCAGAAGCAAAAAGAAGAGGAAGAGGGAGAACAGGCAAACATCAGGAAACAAAGGAACAAGAACAGGCTGACTGAACACACCAAACACATAAAATAACAACACCTGATCGACAGACAAAAAGTTTGAAGGAAATAGTTCAACATTCTGTGAAATACGATTGTTCACTTTCTTTTCAAGAGCAAGCTGAGAGGATCAGCCTCATGTCTCTGTTTTACATTCAGAGTTAGAGTCAGGATGCACTTAGCCTAGCTTAGCATAAAGACTGGAAGCAGGGGGAAACAGCTAGCCTGGTGATTAGATGATAAAACTATTTCTTAACGAACAACTGTTTGTCCATCTGCCCAACACTATGCAGCATCTCCAGGCTGCACTATTTGGTGCATTTTGTGACCATGGAGCACCAATGAGACTTGCGAATATTGTTAATATATGAACTGGAGAGCTATTAGTTTGTTTCCTACTCACAGTGTATCCTCACATTTAACAGCACTGCAGTAACAGATATGTACTTTTTTTTATTACCTTTATTGTAACTGCTATTCATCTAATAATTTTGTATATTAGTAGTCTACAGTAGTTAAGAGGAGATTTCAAAATATCAAGATATGTATCATGCATTGCGATATAGTCTAAAAATATCACATCATTATTTCTAAACAATATTGCCCAACCCCAGTCTCTGTGCAGGCATAATCGTACCAAACCTGGTAACGCCACAGTGACAAGATTCTGAGATTCTGCATACACAGTGAATGCACCCGGCTGTTAGAAGAAATGCTTCCAACACATAACTTGCCCTAGAGGCACAGATTGTAACCCCTTTTTTAATCTACAATAACAGAAATGTAAACATGACAAAGTGTTAATTAGTGAGCTTAAGGGGTGAACTTTGGACAGAGCCAGGCTAGCTATTTGCCCCTTCTTCCAGTCTTTATACTAAGCAAGGCTAAACATATCAGCAATTAACACGAGACTGATATTAATATTGATCTTGGCGTCACTCTTGGAAAGAGCACATTGTTGTTTTCTTTAGGCAATTAAAGAAGCAATTAGAGGAAAATACAAAGGGCACAACTTTAAAAAAATTTATAGATCAATAAAATCCACCACAAAAAACAGAATCCAGATCCTCCTTGTTTGTGTGAATGAACTTATGTGTCTTTCAAGCTGACATGAAATTGTGTTCGTTCACTTTACTAAATTTGTGTGTTTTTTGGGGTGACGAGACAACACATTCTCACTCTGACCTTGTCACATATCGACGCTTGGTCATGGACTTGACACATCGATATATGAGGTGCAAGGTACCATGGGTGTGTTGGCTGTTGACATTCTGGGATACTGTGTCAACTTTTGCCTGTTACATGCTTTGTCTGTTTTCAAAATACACTGCCATTTTCACAGAAAATTTACAGTTTGGATTGATACAGATGTATGTTTTTTTCCTTCAAAAACAAAAGCTTGTGGTTACATTTCGCCAACACACACATATGGTCGGGTTTAGCCAACAAAAGCATATATTTCGGTTTAGGAAAAAAGAACAGAGTTTGGCTTTACAATCATTTTGGAAGCAATCACTGTTCCCCCAGGTGAAAGTCAGTGGTTGTTGGACCCATCCACCACCACTACCACCCGCCCTACTCAGACTTTCGCCCCCTTTACTTATGTTGTTGTCCCAACATGTTTCTTCCTGACGCCACTGGGTGTTGTTTAACAATAACAGCGACTGGCTGTACTGCACTGATATGACAACATTTTGGATTTTAAGCCGATGAAAGATGTGTCCTAACTCAGTGCAGGCATTGTTTTAAGCTGAACTTTGTCGGACGCTGTGTTTCCATTTATTCCTGTGGCTCGCTTTGAATGCACTGCAATGAACAAAGAAAAGCTTATTCATTACTTTGAAATTAGGAATTATGTATACAAAGTCGCCTTATTTCACTACAAAAACCTCAATAAGTTATCAGCTGACTGGAGGGAGATCGCCGAAAGAGCTGAAAATTTCTGGTAAGTTAAATGAACATCACTGATAACAAACTAGGCTGCTTGCTGTTGGCTCTTTTGTATATCTCTTCCAGTAAATGTCACTATATAAAATGTGTGTTTTCTGTTTAAAAAGTAACTTTCCAAACGCAGGAAGATAGCAGGTAGACTGCTCACTCACCTCTAAGTGGTTACATCTCCAGTCTGATCTCGAGCAAACAACTGATAGCTATGTGGTTTGTTTACATGAAGTAACAGCAGTGCATATTTAGCGGATTCACAGTGGACAGAGAGCTCTGATTTTATGCGATCCTATGTGATCCTATGCAATGCTATGCGATAGACAGACGCCGATTTTCTGTTGAGACCCTATGACATTATATTCCACTTAGGAGCAGCTGCTGAATCAAGTGCGAAACCTAGTAAAATAAGCTATAGTTGTCCTGTCTGGTGTTTGGCTTAATATTAAACCAGTTAGAAAATTTTCACACCAGCCCAACCCTAGTATTTGATAACCTGGGAATGGTTCAATCCAGCTAACTGAAATGCCCCCAGAGGCTTATCGTTGTCTGTCTGATAGCCAGTGGTTTCTGAGACTGCTATAAACAAAATCTTAAGTGGAACTTTAATGGAAAGGCCCAGACAGGGTTCTTTTTGAATAGATTTTTAGTAGGCAGTCAGGGTAAAAATGGGAAAAGCAGATTCATAATGAAAGGACAAAGGCAGAACAAGAAATGTAGAACTAAAGGTTTTGACTTTAAAAGGCATATCAAAGACAGCAACACACTGAACATATATGCAATGTATAATGAGGAGGATTGTATTTTGTGTGTGTGTGTATGTTATAATTCACATACATGCTGACAGGTAGTCAATATGCAGTTTCATAATGTGCATGGAAATCATTTTGTTAGCTGTTTTATAGTGTGTATCTGCTTGATTATGCCTTTGGTGCCAACATAGACTAAACAAAATTCACATCACATTCATACAGTAAAAGGAGAAATATAAATAAAACAAAGATTAGACTGACCTGGCATCAGCTTCACTGTAGTACTCCCTGGCAACAATGTCCTCAAACAGCTCACCCCCAGTAACTCTGGAGAAATAAAAGGACAAAGAACAGAATGAGCAGTGGAAAGTTGGACAGAAAATCCATGTTTGTCAGGAAAAGAACTGAAGTGTAAAATCACAGATGTTCATTTCTGCATCTGGTGAGAAAAACAAAGGCTTGATAATGTTGCACAGTAACAAGTCTCATCCAGAACTGGGTCAAAAGATTAATGTTGTGCTTTTGTGCCTACATGGTGAAATCACTAAAACAATATATTTCAGCAGATATGCTTATACGGTGTGTGGACATTGTTTATTCAGCTGGAAGATGTTTCCATGTCTTTCCATGAGGTTATGACTAAAAGCCAGAGAGCCTTCCCAAGTGAGACAGGAACAGATATAACAGAACGGAGGTGCAGTGATAACAGCACTGTTATGCCTTAAAGAACAACAAATGAATGTGCAGTAGATATCAATCCACAAGTGAAGTAGTTGAGCCCAGGAGGAAACTCACACCGCTCATAGGGGTGTGGGAAAAAAACGATAAACCATGGTATTGCGATATATTTTGCATGCCAGTATTGTAGAGGCAGAAGCCAAGTATCGATCTTTTATTATATGTAATATTAACTTTTGCAAATACACATTTTAATACAACTTTTGGTACTAGAATGATATAATCAACTGCTTTTTTGATCCACACTTCCTTACGAGGTCAGCAGAGGTCTCCGTCAGTGGCATTTAGCAGGAAGTTCATCAAAATAAAGATGGAAACACCGGACAACGAAATCAGAAATGCACCGTTGGCGTTTAAATGAAACGTCTGGACTTATTTTGGATTTTTTAAACAAAGAAGGAAAGGAGAACTTAGATATGACACATGTGATTTGCACGCAGTGTCATATGAGAATAAAATACTCTGGGAATACTACAAACAAGAGGGCTCACCTCACACTCCACCATCCAGAGATAGCGTTAGCTGCTGACTGCAAAGCTAACACAAAACCCGCTCCACCGAAAAATCAACCAACACTGGACACATTTAGCTTGACAAAACTACCATCCAAGTCTAAGAAAGCGAAAAAAAAAAACACAGTCCATCACAACAGTGTTGGTCAGTCTGTCTGTTTTGCATCATATTTTGCTGCAATGAAAACGATTGAAGTCAGATGAACAGATTGAAAACTTTATCTTACGGAGGTAAAACTGATGTTGACATTTTCCTTTGGAGAAATAATTTGCAGTTGAAAAAAAGATAGTAAATTGTACAATATTTTTGTCACAATACTCAGCATATCGCAATAATATTGTATCATGACTTATGTATCAGATACACAGAAGATGCATCAGAGGATGCACCCTGTTTTCCTGATAATGCTACATTGTGAAAAGCAAATGGGTGTTAAAATCAGCAGGAGGAAAGCTAGTTGTTGTTAACTGTTAGCAGCCAGTGGGCAGAACTAACTGCTGATAGAGGTTGCATGAGTTACATTATGATGCATTCGAGCCCTATTCAGTATTGGGCAAAAGTAAGGTATAATGATGTTTTCAATGTAATCTTGTAAAGTGTAGTTTAACTTAATAAACTTCACAAATAGTTGTCTGAAGGAGAAAGATATTTGAGAGGGAAATTATGAAAATAGTAATAATATATATATATATACATATACATATACATACAAAAAAACGACAAAAAAACCTAGTATAAAAACATCAGTATTGGTATCGACCACACGACAAAAAAAAAACAAAAAAAAAACATCAGCATTGGTATCGACCACACTGTTATTTTAAACATCAGTAGGGATGCACAATAGTATCGGCATATCATCAGCATTGGGAGTTAACAGCTTTAAAATGAAATATCCAACTCAGCCTGAAATGAGCATTTCTGCTGATATGACAGGGCAATAAGGTGATGCTTTAATTATGCAACTTTAATTAGTTGAAATAGGTCAAATTTGCCTGAGTTTTGGCTACTGTCAGAACTGTCTTAGGGAGACCATCATACAAGCCCATTAAAATTCATAGAACCATAGTTACAACTGTGACTCTCGTTCTATTTCATTCTTCCTGACTGCCAGAAGGCAGTGCTTTAGCACTGGATGACTTATACCAGCAAGGTCACGAGGACCGCTTACCACACTAAGGAACATAAGCCATTGGGATGGACGCTGCCACAGCTGTAGGGGCAGCCACATTGAGATGGTAATAGCGAGCAAAGGTACATAAAGACTCCCAGGTCGTGGTAGCACAGATGTCTTACAGAGAGACC
Source organism: Epinephelus moara (assembly GCF_006386435.1). Taxonomy (NCBI): domain Eukaryota; kingdom Metazoa; phylum Chordata; class Actinopteri; order Perciformes; family Serranidae; genus Epinephelus; species Epinephelus moara. The sequence goes on along the minus strand of NC_065522.1, from coordinate 2,714,598 downwards.
CCTTTCAATGCTGCTCAGGATGTGGACACACTCCAAGTAGAGTGAAACTTCACATTACTAGGGGCTGGCAGGCCATGCGACCTGTAAACATGTAGGATCACATCCACAATCCAGTTAGAAAGTCTCTGTCTTGACCAGGGTTTACCTTTCTTACAACCCCCATTGCAAACAAAAAGTTGGTCAGTCTTATGTAAATTGGCAGTGGCTTTCACGTATGCCTTGAGTGCCCAAAGTGGGCACAGTAGCTGAGACGGCTCCTCTATCCCCTGAGAAAACAGGCGTCCTTGAGACCTACTGACACAAACCAGGCCCCCTGTGTCACTGAATTGAGAAAATCTGTAATCCGTAACATTCGGAACTGCAGAAACTTTAAACCTTCAAACCCCTCAGGTCTAGGATTGGACGGAACCTGGCATCCGTCTTTGGAATTAAAAAATACACTGAATAAAACCCAGCCGTGTATGCCATTCTACAGGTTTGACAATGGTTTTTTCTGCGAGCACTGCTAATTCCTGGCTGAGGGCCAGGGATTTTGGGGGGTCTCTGACAACAGATATTTTGACCCCACAGAGAGTGGGTGACCAGCATCAGAACTGTAGTGTGTATCCCATGAACAGTGTGGACACCACCCATGGGTCTGTGGTTGCACTCTTCGAGAAGGTGAGTTGCTGCTGGGAGAAGTGTCCGACACCGAATCCGATCTGGTACCAGTGGAAGGATGCGGAGGGTGTGATGACACACCTCCGACAGGGGGGACTGTGCTAGCCAGACCTGCCAGCTAGCCATTTTCACTGTTGACATCAACCTTCCAAGCTCCCTAGACATGAAGGCAAAAGTCTTAAGGTACGCATCACTAAGGGTCTGGGCAGAAGAGTCTGCACCAGATTCCTGAAGGTCTGATACAAAGCCAGGTTGAGGTAAGAAAGGGAGTTAACAAGATGCCCCATGTATGCTGCCATATTAGAACTCTTAGCAAGGAGATCATCTGTCGGTCGACACTGAGGACGGGGACAGCTACCTGCCTCCTGCATGGCAGCCAAGTTCCTGCAATCACTAATGTTACGAGAAAACAGTTTAGGGTCTGCCCAACACCCATGGAGCTCCTCAATATAAGGTTTAGAAGGAGAAAATGAAAAGGTAGAGGGCTGCAGTGTCTACCTGAAAAAAGTACTTGAAGGAGCTGCTGCCACTGGAGCTTCATCCAGCCCCAGCTGTGCTAAAGCCATCCGAATAGCTGGTTTCAATTTGGCACAACCAACTTCAGATCCATGCAATGACCCCACATCGGACCCCTGAGAGAAAGCCCCCAGGGTCGTGGAGGCTGTGTCTCTATTCACATCTTAAGCTTCATCCTCTTTATCTGTAAACAAACTGCAGGATTGTAGTTGATAGCACATCACCCTCTTGACAAGGCAAGTCTCTTGTGGCAGAGTCACCACTGGAAGCTGGCGCCCTATTATCAGGCTGAAGATTGAGCAGGAGCTCTGGGCAAATTCAGATGAAAGAGTGCCAACCTGACGAGCCAAAGTGTCAACCTTTCCTAGTTTTTTAGGAGGACCATGTGAGGGCATGCTGCGTCTCTTTGATGCTGCCGTATTAGCCATGCTAGCAGACAGCAATTCAGTATCATGTTTTATCTTTGTACGTCTAGTAAACCGTATTGACAGTGGCATAAACCTACAGTTCATACAAGGGTTGTGAAACACGCCTGCCCTAATGTGTTTAATCCCCAAGCAGGCAGGGCATTGATCATGGCCATCCTCATGAAACAGGTTAAACAAATAAGGAGAAAAAAAAATACACTGACAATGATACTGATGAATAGCCTAACACAAAAGTAGCACACACCCAATACTACTTTGTCACTAATGACAAACTATTGTCCTAGTGTTAAATGCAATGCTAGTCAGCCCCGCAAAAACACTGTGCCGCTATCCTACAAACCTAACTTAGACTAGGCAACACTCTACACAAAAGCCATCTCACAGTAGCAGCAAACTCAAGCACTGATCAGTCCCCTTAACAAATACCCATTAACCTTCCACCCAATAGTGTATTTACTTACTGTCGCTGTTGCGTTCCTCTGAGAGCAGAGAGCTAACAACACAGCGAATCAGGCATCAATTAAGCAGGCGAGCCTGGCGAGCCGCCGGTCTACTTAGTTCAGTATGAATCATAACAGCGAGATAATCACTGTCCATCTGACTGTACTCCTTTCTTGAGAAATCAGCTTGCTGCAGCCTCTGGTGGACGAAACAATAGAAGTACCAACCATCCAGTTATGAGGCTAAAAGTGACAAGCCAAATTGACCTGCTAAGAGCTTCTTCAGTTGCAAGTAGATGGAAGGAGCAGATTGTGTGATGATGATGTTGTTTTACTGGGGTGAATGCCCTACATCAATGCATGATCACAGGTGACTTTGTTAGTATAATAACTCGACCTACACCTACGTAAGATGGAGATATCCAGTGCTAAGGCCCCACCACCTAGTCAGGAAGAATGAAATAGAACTATGTAATGTGATGTTACATAGAGTTATGTTACCTCAGTTATCATAACTTAAAATAACTTTGACTGTTTCACATAAGACATAAACAGCAGACTCCTGGGTGGATGTCATAATTACTACAGTCACCAGAGGTCTCCGCCTAAAAAAAACCCTGAAATTTGAATTTGAATTTGATGTCAATTTGATTGGGCAACAGGCATTCCATTGGAGCTGATATAAAATACAACATCACTAAGACTTAAATATGGGTTGTCATAAGCTGCTTGTACAGACAAACTATGGTGCAGCTTTTAGGGGGAGGACAGTCTGTTTGATGTGCTCAGCTTGTGAAAACTGTTGTATAATGTTTTCTGTGGGTCTTGAAGAGCTTTGTCTAGTCTGAGAAAAATATCCCTCATAATGTTATCAGTTAGGTTATCTTAACCTAGAGTTTTTAAGAAAAAGTCTACAAATGACATGGGCACTGACCCAAAGGGGAAGGTATAATCAAACCTTTTTTGAGTTTTTATTTTGTGAAGTGTAGGATTCAGTGTTTTCCAAACTCCAAACATACAAAGGATTTAAAGCCAAGATATCTCTATATTTTCTTTTCTACACTTTTTTCAAGCTCCCTAACTCTACTCAACTTGTAAAGTCAACTAGTCTTCATGTGTAACATCAATGAAGTTGTCTTGAAAAATGTTTAAACACTTTTAAAGTGGGCCAGTGGGCCAGTTAGCTCAAAACATGGAGAATGACTTGAGGGATATTTTAAGGCAGATCCATTTCCATGACCACTGGAAAACATAACTACTCCGAGTCCTCAGGGCTTTCCATATAAAAGTCTCATGCAACTTTTAATGACTCTGGTATTGGGACAAATTCAATTGTAAAAAAAAAAAATGTCTGCAGAGTCTCAGTGTTATAGTTGGCCTTCAGTCAGCAGCCAGGAAGTGACTCATGCATGATGGGATTTTTTCTGATCCAGCATATTTTCACAGTCTGTTACAATGCCTTTACTTTATAAATACGATGTTGTAAATCAGGGTTTTGAGCTGTGAACCCATGGAGATATATTATGTTAGCTTCCTCCTCCATTCATGGTCACTTTTCATTAGCATACTGCAGTGTTGTAACATCACGTCATTCTTCCAGCAGTTTTTTTCTTAAAGAAAAACTGAGGAATGCTTTTCATCTGTGTGTTGTATATTAGCCAAGACAAGAACACCCCCTGTTGATTTGTATTGCCCTTAATCAAATTAAACACAACATTTAAAACATATTTGAAGTAATTTCCCTCTTGACTGCCAAGTTCAACTGCAAACAACAGCTGACAATACACAGGAGAGAGGAGGAATGAAGGAGATGGTGAGTTATGTAGGGTGAAGGGGACGTGTGAGAGATGTGAAGGAAGAAAGAAAGTGACAGAGGGAGCCCAGGATATTACGGCTACAATGAGGAAATGACAATGATTGTTTTATTAAGAAATTGGGAAATATGGATGTAATAGAGGATGACAACTGACTACAGAAAAATGAGCTTGATAAATTGAATAACTAGAATTAACCCCTCGCAGTTGTGTGCCTCCTTGAACCAGTCAAGTTGCAATTTACATCCATGTCTAACCAGAGTCATATGTAGCCATGACAGCTGACGACGCTTTAAATATGAACGTTGCTGCAAAGAAGGTATATATTCTAAAATGTGGACGACACACATATCTCCAACCCAGCAGCACACAGGATCTATAAAATTATAACAGTTTTGAGGTGGGCACCCAAAATTAGTGTCACCAATTTAATATCTAACCAAATATCCCCCCTTTTGTTCCTGCGCTATGATGTTAAAAAAGGAAAGGAAAGGAAAGTGTTTTTGCAGAACATGTTACATGAAGATGTCACAGTGAAGCGGACCTTTCTGATACAAAATGTCATCTATTAGCAGTCTATTAGACATTTGTGTGAAATTTCTTCACAGCTGGCGTATAAATTCTTGCGTTATGGCCAAAAACCTGTTTTTTGAGGTCACAGTGACCTTGACCTTTGACCACCAAATTCTAATCCATTCATCCTTGAGTGGATGTTTGTGCCAAATTTGAGGAAATTCTCTCAAGGCCTTCTTTAGATATCACGTTCATGAGAACAAGACTGACGCAAAGTCACAGTGACCTTGACCTTTGACCAACAAAATCGAATCAGTTCATTGTTGAGCTCAAGTGGATGTTCGTGCCAAGTTTAAGGAAATTCCTTCAAGTCCTTCTTCAGATATTGCGTTCACAAGAATGGGGCAAACCAGGTAAAACCTCAACCCTTAACTACCAAAACCTAATTAGTTCATCCTTGAGTCCAAGTGGACATTCATGCCAAATTTGAAAAAATCCTGCCAAGGCGTTTACGAGAATGGCACGGATGGACGGACGGACTGACGGACAGATGGAAAATCCAAAAGCATAATACCTCCAGCCACGGCTGTTGCCAGCACAGAGGCAAAAAAAAGCATATAAACAGCTGCCTATTGGGGCTTTCATTATAGGCACAAATAAAACACAGATAAGGACCAGAAGACAAAAGAAACAACATACTATTAGTTTCTTTTTTATTTCAGTCTTACCCAGTGTAATGCTTCATGCTAGAGGAAATTGGGCAAATAGCTCACATTTTCCATATGAACACATTGGGGGGAGGAAACAAAGCGATACGCTCATGTTGACTAACAAGCTGAAACTGAAATGAATAGTGGACATTTTGAAATGTCATAGTAGGAAAAGCCAAGGTAAAAATGATGACTAGGATTACTGCCTCACAGATGTATGCTTTAGCAAACCAGTCATGTTGCAGTTACAGTTAACTTCTGTATCTGCCCAGACTCATATGTAGTCATGACAGCTGACAACGCTTCAAAGATCGATATTGCTGCAAAGAGGCTACATGCTCTTAAATGTGAAGGCTTCACACACATCTTCAATCTGACAGCACAGAAGAGCTATACAATCAGCACAGTTTCAAGATTGGCACCCTAGATTACTGACACCAAGTAAGTATCGATCTCCCCTTCTGTACCTGAATAATGGCCGGAAAAGTGTTTTTGCAGAACATTATGATGTCGCCACAAAGTTGAACTTTGACCTTTTCATACAGAGTTTCATCACTTCATTATTTTATTCTGTATCTATGTGAAATTTCATCAAAATTAGCGTACAAATTATTAAATCATGTACAAAAACATGATTTGTGAGGTCACAGTGACCTTGACCTTTCAGCACCAAGTTTTACTCATGTCATTCTTCTGACCAAATGGACATTTGTGGAAAATTAATAGAAATCCCCTTAAGGCCTTCTTGATATCGCATTTACAAGAATGAGATGGACTCAAGGTCACAGTGACCTTGACCTTTGCAAACCAAAGTTTGATCAACTCATGTCTGGGTCTACATGGACATTTTTGTCAGATCTGAAGAAAGTTGTTTCTGAGATGTTGCCTTCACTGTGGGGCGGCAGTAGCTCAGTCCATAGGGACTTGGGTTGGGAACCGGAGGGTTGCCTGTTAAAGTCCCCGTCCGGACCAAATATGGAGCGTCACCTCCTTGAGCAAGGCACCAAACCCCCCAGAAGGCGCCCCTATGGGCTGAAATATGTGCCACCAGAAACTGAATTTCAATCATTTATATTTGAATTTCTAAACTTGAATAATTGCATTGAAAAACTGAATTTGAATCCCATAATTTGAAATTGTACTGTTTAATTTGAATCATTGGTCATTAGTCATACTTCTACTGTTATTATACACATATGATTATTGTCACACATGTATACTGCCAGATATTAATACATACTTTCAACATATTGTACCACAGTAGCCAGAACTATAACTATAATATTATTACTTTCAATAATGTTGTTGTAAGTCTCATAATGTTGTTACTTTCAATAATGTCTGTCTGTCTGTCTGTCTGTCTGTCTGTCTGTCTGTCTCTCTGTCTCTCTGTCTCTCTGTCTCTCTCTCTCTCTCTCTCTCTCTCTCTCTCTCTCTCTCTCTCTCTCTCTCTCTCTCTCTCTCTCTA
>NC_065522.1:2702584-2706412 GCF_006386435.1 Epinephelus moara | reverse complement strand
TTTGTCTGATCTGAAGGTTTATTCTGTGAACAGAAAACATGTTGTGTGACTGATGGTGAAGTTTAGTTGTCAGAAACTGAATACATTCATCATAAACTATACAGAGTCTACTGTACTATATTAATATTGGACGGTTTAATTATTGAAGTATTTAGCAACACAGAGACTTGTGGTCAGTGGGATGTGAGGATTCTTAAAATAACATCAGATGTGAAGCCCTGACTGTCATGATCCTCATCATGGCAGCCCTTCCTTCTCCCTTATGTGTGTGTGTTGTCATTCCCAGTCTGTATTATTCCTCCTGTGTCTCTCCCCCTGTCTGTTGTGTGTGTGTGCATGTGGGCGTGGTCTCCTTCCACAGGCAGCGCCAGGTGAATCCACTCCAGTAATCAACCTCTCCATAAAGCCTCTGGATTCCCTCCTATTCGTCGCCAGATCGTTTCATCAGTCTACGTGATAGTTTGCATCCTGGCTCCTCTGTGTTTTTGCCGTTGTGCCTTATTATTAGCTTGTGTAGCTAATGCCTCTGTGTTCCTTTCACCTCAACTCAGATTGCCGTGCTTGCCTCGTGATCTCGTGTGTGCTTCTTCCCTGCCTGCCTGTGGACCGGCCTGCCCGTCGCCTGCTCTCCTGTGTTTCCCTTCAGAGTGAGTACGCTCGAGAGACGGACACCACTGCGCCGTGCTGCAGCACCGCCATTACCACGTGGCAGACGCCACATCAAAGACACTCTCACTCTTCCCCTCATTGGTCACTTCACGAGCTACGTCTGGATCCTGGGACTACGCACCACCCCTCCCCCTTGCACTTGCCAGCACATTGAACATTAAAGACTTGTTATTCATTGTTTATCTGTTATCTGAGTCGTGCATTTGGGTCCAGGCTTTGAACAAATCATAACACTGACTGTATCTGACTGAGCCTTAATGAAAGCTGTTGTCTTGTATTTTTTTTCCTCTGAAAATATTAACCTTATAGTCAAACACAGTTTATTCAGCCTGTGTAGTTGAGGGGACAGGTCAAACTGATATGATGCTGATTTACAGGAAAATTCATATCAAATGGAGGATAAACCACGAACATAAATTACAGATCACCTGTAAAGCATTTTAATAAATTAATCTATCATAATTAAAACAACTGGAGACTGAAAACAAACTGATAGCCTATATGGGTCTGATCACTTTTTTAATGAATTGACATCATTCCATACAGGATATGTGTGTGTCTGTGACTTCCTGTACAGACTGAAGGCTGCTGGAAACTGTCGGGAAACTGTCCGACTTCACCGTAGCTTTTTGTCACCGCCCCCCGCTGTGGCCGCCTGCTCTTATCTACTTTTCAGGCGAGGCGCAGCTCATCTCGAACTAGCCTATTGTCTATGGTCTATGGATCAAGGCAAGCGCTTCTTCCTACGTGCTCAAAAACGTAGGTGCTGATTGGCCGAAGAGCAGTCCTGTGTATCTGCGCTCGATTGCTCTTCCTTCATCCTTAAACTACCCAGATGTCTGTCACAGTAAATTGAAATTGAAGTTTGAGAACTGAATTTGAATTGTGAGAACTGAATGTGAAGATATATAGAAATAAATTCAATTTCAAATTATACTATTCAGATTCAGTTTTTCAATGCAATGATTCAAGTTCAGAAATTCAAATTCAAATATAAATGATTCAATTTCAAATTATGGGATTCAAATTCAGTTTTTCAATGCAATTATTCAAGTTTAGAAATTCAAATTCAAATATAAATGATTCAAATTCAGTTTCTGGTGGCACATATTTCAGCCCATAGCCCCCCTCGCGGTGCCTGACCAAGGCAGCCCCCTCACTCTGACATCTCTCCACTTTGTGCATGTATAGGTCCTGTTTGTGCATGTGTGTCTTTCAGACCTGTGTGTTCATGACTAAAGAGTGAAACAATTGAATTTCCCCTCAGGGGGATTAATAAAGTACAGTATCTCACATAAGTGAGTACACCCCTCCCATTTTTGCAAATATTTCATTATATCTTTTCATGGGGCAACACTATAGAAATGACACTTTGATATAACTTAAAGTAGTCAGTGTACAGCTTGTATAGTAGTGTAGATTTACCTTCTTCTGAAAATTACTCAATACACATCCATCAACATCCAAAGAGCTGGCAACATAAGTGAGTACACCCCACAGTGAACATGTCCAAATTGTGCCTAAAGTGTCAATATTTTGTGTGCCAACCATTATTATCTAGCACTGCCTTAACCCTTTTGGGCATGGAATTCACCAGAGCTCACAGGTTGCTTCAGGAATCCTCTTCCACTCCTCCATGATGACATCATGGAGCAGATGGATGTGAAGACACCTTGCGCTCCTCCACCTTCAGCTTGAGGATGCGCGACAGGTGCACAGGTCAGTTTAGGGCTGGATACATACTTGGCCAGTCCATCACCTTCACCTTCAGCTTCCAATTAAATTAAAATAAAATTAAGAATGAGACAGACGAAAGGTCTTAGTGACCAAAATCTGATCAGTTCTCAAGTGACCAAGTAGACATCTGTGCCAAATTTGAAGAAATTCTCTTGAGTCGTTCATTATCATGTTCATTAGAATGAGACAGACCCAAGGTCACAGTGACTTTACATTTAACCACTAAAATCTGATTGTTCATCCTAAGGTTTAAGTGGACGCTTGTGCCAAAATTGAATGAAATTCTTGAATTCTTGAATGAATGAAAAAAGCTTTGTTGAGATATCTTGTTGGTGAGAATGGGATGCATGGACGGACCATCTGAAAACATAATGCTTCCGGTCACAGCTATCGCCCGCATAGAAGCATATAAAAATACTGAATAGTGAAAAAAGTTATCAACCTGTCCTGCTGTCTATCTTAGTTATTATTTGAAGGTGAATGGTGTGTATATGATCCTACATCCTGCACTGTGTGTCTTATCTCCCATGATCCCTCAGTGACAGGACATCTGACTGGCAGCTGTCAGGCTTCTCCTGAGCACTGAATGTGTGCTCCTGAGCGTTAGGCACATGTTCAACCATGTGGAGTGTCCTCTTGGTGTCTAAAATGTGAGTAAATGTGATATGCAAGACACAAATCCTGAACTTACAGGTCAAAGACCAGATAGTGGAATCCTTCCTCTGATATGCTGTCATGGAGCCGCACTGTTAGAAAGAGAAGAGGGAGGGGAGAAGACAGAGTTACTCAGTTATGTTGAATACTACTTCACAATACCAGGCACCCTGCCACATTGGCAGCAGTAGGTAACTGTGTGAAATATAAACACAGTGAAATGTTGTCATCACAGTGTGAAATGTGGATAAGAGTTTTAGACAGCACTGGTGATTGCACCTTTTCTCTCACACACATTATTTGGGTCCATTTTTGATGCAAAGCAGCTCTTACTATATAATGACGAAAACTCTGTGGGTGTGTCTGTGTGTCTGTTCCACGTTTTTCTCCTCACTGACTTGGTCAATCCATGTGAAATTTGGCACAGTGGTAGAGGGTAATGGAAGCAATATTACATCAACTGGCCAAAGGGGGGCGCTATAGCAACCGACTGAAATTGCAAACTTTGAATGGGCATATCTCATGCCCTGTATATCGTATCGTATCGTATCGTATCGTATGAAACTTTGCACAGAGACGCCTCTCCACACATTTGCCTCAAGAACCCATAACTTCCGGTTATATAGATTTTCCGCCATTTTGAATTTTTTGAAAAACACTTAAAATCGATATCTTCCTACAAAGTTTGACCGATCTGCATGAAACTCAGTGAACATAATCTAGGGACCAATATCTAAAGTTCCCTCTTGGCAAAAGTTGGAAAACTTA
>NC_065522.1:2698107-2702384 GCF_006386435.1 Epinephelus moara | reverse complement strand
ACTGTACTTTCAATAAAGCAATCGTACTATCAAATTCACAAAAACTCTGTCTGAATACATTGCTCTTCTTAATGGGTTCAGTTGACTATTTAATCTGCAATTTCCTATGACCTGTATCCCAAACACACACCATGTGAAACTGTACGTGGGCAACTGTGCACTCAATGGGTATGGACTAGTTACAGTGAATAATCAAACATGTCACTGACGTGACGTTAAACACTAAGGTATCAAAATCTCACCTTTTCCATCTGCTTTAAAATGTCTTATCTGTATTCATGAATGGTGACAGCCATTAGCAGTCTATCATTGCTGAATAAAGGGGACAAATTTCAAGAACTGTAAAATGTACACGAGCCACACATTAAAGTTACAGCTCATCCAAAACTCAAAAATATATAATTTGCCTCCTGTGCTGCTCAAAGCACCAAAAATACATTTGAAAAACTCAACAGCAATGTCTCTTTACAGAAATGACAACCAGGTTACTTGAGATAATCCACGGACCTTGTTGTGAGCAGTCTCACGCAGGTACTATATTGTTTCTACTAGGGCTGCAACTAACGATTATTTTCATTGTTGACTAATCTGTCAATTATTTCTTCAATTAGTCGACTAATCATTTTATCAAAAAATGTGTTAAAATGTTGAAAAATGCTGGTCTGTCTCTCCCAAACCCCAAAATGATGTCATCTAATGTCTTGTTTCGTACTCACGCCAAAGGGTTTTAGTTCACCGTCATGGGAGAGTTTGTACAGCTGCCAATATTTGAACGTGAGAAGCTGCAATAAGAGTATTTTGGGGTACTTTTATAGTACTTTTCTATGAAAACTGACTCAAACTGATTACTCAACTACTAAAATAGTCACCGATTATTTTAATAGTCGATTAGTCATCGATTAGTTGACTAATCGTTGCAGCCCTAGTTTCTACCAACATACACCCGCCAACCGTATCACCACACAGAAGAAATTGTGCTCATCATAGCATGAGATGTACACATTTTTGGTGTCATCCTTGGCTGAACTGTAATGCTAGCTAGCTATGTAGTGGTGCTGGGTGAGCTAGCAGTAAATGAGTGCTTCCTCCTGCACAGTGATATGGTTGGTGGGTGTAGTATGGTAGAAAGACAATAGTTCCTACATGATCCTGCTCACACCGAGATCTGAGCACCACAAGTTAATTGTCATCTAGTTACATTATATTAGAGAGAATTCAATTTCAATTCAATTCAATTTTACTTATGAAGCCCAATATCACAAATCACAATTTGGCTCAGAGGGCAGACATCTCTACAGCCAACATGTCCATCACTCAGCAACTCACATCAAAACAATCCAGACTGATAAATAGAACTACAGATAAAAGAAACAACATAAGTACTTTAGATTTGGGGTGAACTTTCCATTTAAAAGGCATAATTCAACATTTGGAAAATGTCTAGATGTCTAGATGAAAAACTAGAATAACATTACGTTATGATATCACAATGAACTTGACTTTTGACCTTTTGGATATAAAATGTAATCACTTCATTTTGTCCTTTTAACCATTTTGACAAAAATTGTAATGGTAAATGGTATATGGTAAATGGACCTGCATTTGTATAGCGCCTTTCTAGTCATCTAGTGACCACTCAAAGCGCTTTTTACACTATGAGTTACGTTCACCCATTGACACACACACATTCATACACTGGTGGCCGAGGCTACCATACAAGGTGCCACCTGCTACTTAGTTTTAACACACTCACACACCGATGGAACAGCCATTGGGAGCAATTTGGGGTTCAGTATCTTGCTCAAGGATACTTCGACATGCAGCCTGGAGGAGCCTGGGATCGAACCGCTGATCTTTCGATTGGTGGACGACCCACTCTACCTCTGAGCCACAGCCACCCCCAATTGTCACAATTAGCTTATGAATTCTTGAGTTATGATCTTCGATCTTCGACCACCAAATTATAATCAGTACATTTGAGTCGAAGTGGACATTTGTACCAAATTTGACGAAATTTCCTCAAAGTGTTCTTGAGATACCACATTCACAAAATAAGATGAACAAGGTCACGGTGACCTGACCTTTGACCACTAAATTCTAATCAGTTCATCCTTGACTCAAAGCGGATATTTGTGCCATATAGGGTTGGGCGATATGTTAAAAATTTCCAACCGGCCACCGTCAGCCCATCAACCGGCGGTTGCCGATATATTCGGCAGTTGTGTGTGTGGCGGAGAAAAAAAAAGAGGGGGGATGTTGCATTCATGTGATGTCAGAAAGAATCGAAAAATGACTTTCAGAATGGGATAATTCACATTAACGCCACCTCATGTCAGAAAAACAACTCGGCAACTCGGATCTCCCGACACCACATGAATGCAGCAAAAAAATGCAGCGTGCTTTGCGAGCCCACTCATGTCCAACATGGCACGGAAATATCTGTGCATACCGGCAACAAGCACGCCATCAGAGAGGGTGTTTAGCACGGCTGGTAACATTGTTAACCATATGCGCATATGAATTCACGTTACGGCCGGGTTCCACCGGCTGCAAACGTAAGCATCACGTCAAGCGTCTTGTTTACCGTTTGCTGAGCCATGATAGTTAAAGCATTTTCCACCTAAGTTATTACATATATTTGAGTAATCTACAAGTTTACTGTACTGTTTGTCATCTACTCGCTTTCAAATGTCCGCCACGGACATTTACACAATGTCACGGATAAACATGGGTAAATGCATGAAAAAAAATCATCACATATCACCTCTGATAATGGTTTATTCATTTAAAAACACATTGTGCTCGTTTAGCACACTATTTCATGTAGTTTTTATCTGCTGGAGGGTCGGTAGGGGAGCGTAGCGCGACAAAAATAGAAGAGCATCCTAAAATAGAGAGCTGTCGCGCCGCTCCCGTTGCCGGTGCAGCCGCTGTAATTGATTAACAGGGGGGCGAGCTGCTACGGGACTCGCTCTGCAGACGTGTCGCGCTGCTCCCGTTGCCAGTGGACCCCGGCCGTAACTTTCAGCTCCGCCATCACTGACGTGTTTTGTGAAAGACTCGTCGGAAATCAATGTGAAGCTGCAGGTTCCAATACGCACACATTTTGAATTGTGCTCTACATAGTTATTATGGACTATATGTACCGAGTTTAATCCTGTGGAGACAGACCATTAATTTAGCAAAATAAAATGACAAAAATCGCCCAAAAAAATCGCCAAAAATGAAACCAACCGTGTTGGACTCAGCCGATGGGCGATTGGCGATATATTCGTCCAATCGCCCAAGCCTAGTGCCATATTTGAAGAAATGTCCTCAAGTTGTTTGTGAGATATCACATTTATGAGAAAAAGATAGATGCAAGGTCACAGTAACCTTGACCTTTGACAACCAAATTCTAATCAGTTCATTCTTGAGTCAAAGTGGCCAAAAGATATTGTGTTCATGAGAATGAGACAGACAAGGTCACAGTGACCTTGATCTGCCTTCTTGTATTTTCCAAAGCATTCAGTTATTCCTCTAAGTGATTGTTTTTGTATGAAATATATTTTTACAACATGTAGAGGCTCAAACTGTACATTTTTGTGTGTTGAAAGATTGTCTGAAAGGATAAAAGTCATCCACCTCAAAATATCTCAGCACTTAAAGTTGCATTTAAACTTTCTGATTACCCACTTGAATATAAATAAATTACAGGTATTTTTAGGTTTTCTGTAGAACTGTCAGGCATTTGGCAGGATAAGCGCCTAGATGTTGGTACAGTAAGCCAATAGTCCAAATAATGATTGGTACTTCTTGGTCTTTAAAAATGGATGATAGTCAAACTGTACTCTCTGCATCCATATATATGTTCTCAGAGCCAGTTTAGATACTGATACAAAGATGAATTATTAACAATATTCACTTTTATTCTCTCTAAGAGGCTGCAGATCCAGCTGTGGATATAAATATACTGCATGGTGGTCCATGAGTGAACAGTCACACACGTCTCTGAAATATCAATGTAGGCTTAACGGTCATAGTAAAAGCTGACTACAGGTTACAGCCCACATTTGGAGCAGACAAATATTTGATTCAATGTATTAATCTGAATGAGTGAAATGAAAAAAATATATATATACAGTGGTGTGAAAAAGTGTTTGCCCCCTTCCTGATTTCTTACTTTTTTGCATGTTTTCCACACTTAAATGTTTCAGATCATCAAACAAATTTAAACATTAGTCAAAGATAACACAAGTAAACACAAAATGCAGTTTTTAAATGAAGGGTTTTATTAA
>NC_065522.1:2685928-2698097 GCF_006386435.1 Epinephelus moara | reverse complement strand
CCATGTCACAGTGAGAGCCATTATCCACAAATGGCGAAACCCTTCATTTCAAAACTGCATTTTGTGTTTACTTGTGTTATCTTTGACTAATGTTTAAATTTGTTTGATGATCTGAAACATTTAAGTGTGGAAAACATGCAAAAAAGTAAGAAATCAGGAAGGGGGCAAACACTTTTTCACACCACTGTATATACATTTCTGCTCTACTGTGTTACAAAGGCTAGCTCCAACTCTTATAATAGGCCAGAATAGCCCCATTACCACGAAACAATCTTGTACGGTTGAGTTCAGTTTGGTATGCATTTTTTCCATTTCCAGTGTAAAGTTGTGGATGGTACCAATGGGACCATTCCTTATTGTCCCCACTTTTGGGCACCCCTTTGTTAGGGTATCTAGCACACAAATCTGGTACTAAAAGGGGGAGCTAGAAACACTGCAGTCCGTTGACTGGTCAAGAGCAGATGGTCCCTCTTGCTCAGGGCTTAGTTGTGGCTAGTTTTGAAGCTTATGTAACCACTGTTCATACTGTATACATGTCTTACACAGTTTCTGTATCCTGGGGGATACAGTCATTTGACAGGCTGTGGGGAAAGGGGCATTAAGTGAGTGCACTTTTTATCATGGGAAATACTAATGATGGGGATGGGTCAATTGTCTAGGTCATGTGGCTTCATGCCATCATTCAAAAATATACTGATAATTTGTTTCAAAATCCAAAGTGACAACCTACCATGAGGTACAAGTTGTTGTTTTTTCATAGTTATTTTGCTTTGGGGGGAATTTGTTTTATGTTATATGTTCCTGTTCTTGTTGTTGTTCTTGTTGTGTTTTTACAACTTTGATAATCACGTGTTGAATGTCTGTATCCTGGAGCATACACTGCCCAGACAAGGGTAAAAAAACAGCAATAATATAGTTATGTTTAGAGGCCCATTTTTTACAGATAATCAATACAATAAAGGTGTGAAATATTGATTACTATTTTTTTTTCTCATTGTATTGCCACCTGATAGTTTAGTTCAGAGAAGGGAACTAGTGAGGAAGACAAGCATTTATAACAGCAGCAATAAAATTTAAACTGTAGATCTTATGAGGAGGCACAGGAGGGAACATACCAAAGTGTATGATGGAAGATATTTTGGTGGAATACATAAGTACTGAAAATATCTCTGTACACGATGTAGTGGTTCAGCTGTACATATTGTTTTGTATGTATGTGTCTGCAATAATACCTGATGTGTTGTCTAGTGATGTTTGTCAGTAAATTTTATGAGGGAAGGAACCACGGCGGAGTTCTGCCCCGATGCGCACGCACACACAGGTGAGCACACTCCCATCAGCGGAAAGAGAGCATGCGTCGAAAAATGTGTTGTGTCAGCCACCTGAAAAGCAGACAAAAATATCTGCTTTTTTTTAAATGAAGATGATGAAGAAGAAATGTTCAGATGTTTAGTCCAATGTACAGTTCAAATAATTGTTCAGTTGTTGTATTGACTGCTGTCATTAAAAGAAACACATGAACACTATGATTCCTTTGTTTGTGTCGGTGTTCGTCTGACTCCTAACACTGTATTAATTTCGACCGGATTATGTGAACTGCCTATACTGTAATCCTCACTAGGAGAGAAAAAAAAAAAAAAAAAGCATTGTGGAGTGCTGTCCCAACACAAAACCCCTGTGCTTGCCTTTTAAATATCCCATCAAAAGTGACTCTCCATCTTGCCCATTCTGTTTTGGTCTGAAAATGTCAGTGCGCAACCTCATTCTGTGGACAATAAATGAGGTGCAGACTTTCATCTGTGTCGCCGAGGAAATACAGTGAGTGCTGGAAGGAACACCGAGTGACAACAACCCCACCCACATTTAGGAGTACTGTTCGTAGTGGAAACTCTAAACCGATCCAGGGTCTCGCTACAATGTCTGAAGGGTTACTTTTGGTTCCAAAGTAAGCAAGTAAGTAAAATCTATTTATATAGCCCTTTTCCCAGACATAGGCCACAAAGGTACTACACAGGTGTTTGGTGGAAACGGGGCTTATGGCTGGGAATAAATCAAGCCCTAAGTGTAAGTTTTTCAGTTGTAATTATGTTCAGATGTCAGCAGCAATATATAACAATGTAAGTTATTTTTGATGAATTTGTTGTCTGTTGTCTTATCTTTGTGTTATCTTGTGTATTATAATTGTGACCTTGTTTTTAGTCAACATTGCAGAGTGCCTAAAATATTAAAATAACTTTATACACAACAGAATGCATTAAATTCAATTCAATTTAATTGTAATTTTATTTGTAAAGCCCAATATCACAAATCACAATTTGCCCCACAGGGCTTCACAGCATACTACATCCCTCTGACCTTGGGCCCTCACAGGAAAAAGGAAAAACTACCCCCAAAAAAACCCTTTTAACTGGGAAAAAAATGGTAGAAACCTCAGGAAAAGCAACTGAGGAGGGATCCCTCTTCCAGGACAGACAGACTTGCAAAAGATGTTGTGTGTACTTGATGTGTATTTAATGTCAATACAGACACAGTTTGAAATGTAGCACGGTATGGTACGGTGGTCAGTGTGTTTGACGAATATCATTTGTGTTTTACAATGTCTTATAGCTCCACATCCAGTGAACTCGCCATAAGAAGCATAAGCTAACGCAAGGCAACTTTGTCTCAAGCCATGTTTATCACATGCAAATTCACTAACATGCATTGGGTACATTTGAATTTGGTGGCAGATATGGCATAACCCTCCACTAATGCTCAGGTCCTGTGAATGAGCGTGAATGTCAGGGAGCATGGCTGTCTTTCATTTTGTTGAACCAGAAGAACTCTGCCAATGGTGAGGTTTCCCTGAGCCAATTAGCTACACTGCCTAATGAACAAGAAATCACATGATGTGAAACTAAGACTATCATGATGCCTCTGATCAGGACCACAATACTGCAGCATTAGCTCAGAGGTTACAAAGGCTTTGTTGTAGCTAGTTTGCCTGTTAAATTTCAGCTCATTCTGACAAAGGCAGCTTTGATTGGTAGCTAGCACACGGCACATTCTTATATACATTTATAACCAATTTATTAGTGACTAAAACCTACAAGCAAAATATAGCAGGAAGTGAGCACTACCTGGAAAAGAAAACCTTTGGATATGAACATCATTGACCAGTCTAGGGGTTGGGTTTCTATAAACGGGTTCAGTTCTGGTGGAAATGTACAGTAATACCACGTATAACCATGTAGTATGTTATTCTATTCTTGTTTCATATTAAGCTGTTAGTAGGGGTGTAACGGTACACAAAAATCTCGGTTCATTACGTACCTTGGTACACAAGTCACGGTTCGTTTTTTTTCGGTACAGTAATGAAAAAAATAGACAACTATTAAATATCTTTTACTTATTGGTAACCTTAATAAAACATACCACCACAGCAGTTAACTCTTTTTACACAATTGTTGAATGAAACAAATATATATATAATCCTGCTTTTTCACTTTGTTTGAATGAAAATAGAAATATAAAAGTGAAAAATAAAATCCTGCTGTTTTTTTAACACATTTTTTGAATGAAAAATATAAATATACATTTCTGCTTTAACAGTTTTACTCAATTAAAATAAAAAGTATAGTGCAGCTGGTCAGCTTTAAAGCCTGCTCAGATTCAGTTTTACTAGGAACTTACTTAGCTTTCCCACTTTGTTAAAGTGCAGTAAACAAAACATGCTTATATCTAAAGTGCAGCTTAAACAATTTTACTCAACTCCAATGGCGTTGGTTATTTCTTTAGCGCGATGGTCAGGGAAACGCTCTTTCTTTTTAAACGACGACGATATCGTAGTTTGCACCAGATTGCTTTTTCTAGTCGTGCCGGTTAACGTTCAAACTCGGGTGGTGTCGCTTTAGATGCGTTAGCATGTTAGACGTGTTTCCAAGTACATACCCGACCGCTGTTCTGCAGTGTCGGCACACTGCTTTTGTCTTGTCAACTTGTTTATTTCCATCTTCGTATTTTACCCTGAAACCAAAGTGTTCCCAAACGGAGGACTTAAGGTTTGCGGGTGGGTCTTCAGGTTCGTCAGGCTCACTTGCCATGTTGTCAAAATGCGAGAATGCGCTGCACAAAGTGAAAGCGGAGATTTACGGGACTCGGTGCGTCACTCAATTATGTCCGTCGGGGAACTAGATATTTTAAATGGTTTGGCTCGCAAAAACGGAATTAAAATAAAACAAAATAAAATAATATCCTGCGCCCAATAATTCAGTACAGGGTCGTGCCGAACCGAAAGTCGCGTACCGAACGGTTCGACACAAATACATGTACCCTTACGGCCCTAGCTGTTAGTGATTCAGCTTATCGATCACTGCATGACACTGTTAAAATTAGGGATGCACCGAATATTCGGTAACCGAATATATTTGGCCGAATATTGCAAAAAAACACACATTCGGTGTTCGATGGAATAAGTGAAAAGCAAGGCCGAATAATAGCGGCGTGTTTTGAAAACGCAATCAAACAGCGTGCGGTGACGGACGGAGTAAAATGTCGGCAGTGTGGCGATATTTTACTCCGTCCGTCACCGCACTCGCATTTGCGACAAAAAATAGTTTTGTGCGAGCAAAATAAATCATTCAGCACGCTGCATGAATACAGATTTCAACCAGCAGCAGAAACGAAACGGCGAATCCCGCCGGTTGTGGGTTGAATGGGGGTCACAGACACAGACAGGAATGTATTCCTGTCAAATACGGCAGCCATAGTGCTTCGCAGTGCAAGATAAGGATTACCGGCGACAGAGAAGTCCGGCTCCAATAATGTCCTCTTCTTGATGTCATGACTGCCGAGAAATACCTGGACAGCCGAGCCGTGGCAGCACACAGCTATGTGACGTGTCAGAGGAGAAACGAGCCATTCACATTTCTCTCTTTGTGGCAGGTAACGGTCCATAAACCTTACCACACTTTAGGGACTGTTCTTTACTTATGAAGGGACTGTTCTTTACTTGTCAGGGGAGCAGGGTGGCTGGTTGATTTTTATTTTCTTTATTCATTTTATTTCGATCCCCCCTATGTTAATCACTTCTTGATGCTGTTTTTGAAGTATGAATAAGTCAATAAGTAATTTATTAATGCCTCATTTTCGCTGTGATATCGTGATACTACTCAGAACCGTGATACTTTCACTGGTATCGTACCGTGGGTCCCAATTTTTGTACCATGACAATACTAATCTGGAGGGGGTTCATCTGCAAAAACTAATGAAAAACTAAACAATGGTATTCGGTACTCGGTATTCGGCCAAGCGTTTAATTTTATTCGGCTTCGGCCACAAATTTTCATTTCAGTGCATCCCTAGTTAAAATGTCACTCTAGCCCTTTTTAGACAGGAATTGTGCAAATTTGCAGGAAAGCCCAATCAGCCTTTTTTCAGCATTGGCAGTATAAATACAAAATGGGGGGCGTGAGCAAGTAACAAAACGTGTAGTCTCTTACACAGACGCCGATGACGTCAGCACTGCATTGTCCGTCTTCAAAATACACTTCCGTTTTCACAAAAAATGTACAGTTTTTACAGTCTTTTTCAAAATAAACACACTACATCAGTACAACACCACGAATTAACATTTTTTTCCTTCAACAACGAATGCATGTGGTTACATTTAGCACACGTGGCTGGGTTTAGGCAACAAACGCACGTGGTTGGGTTTAGGAAAAAAGAACTGGGTTTGGCTTTACAATCATACGGTAAGCGAAGACTGGCCTCCCAGGTGAAAGTCGGTACTTCCTCTCTAGTCGATGGTTGTTGGACCCATCTACCACCCCTACCACCCGCCCTTCTTGGACTTTCTCCCTCTGAACTTACATTGTTGTCCAGCCATACTGTGCCCTGCTGCTGCCAGGCACCGTTACAGAATAACAGCGACCAGCTGCATAACATGCCGATGTAAAAGGTTGGCTGGAAGTCACTGCCAAAGCACCAGTATTTGACAACTTAAGAGTGAGACCAGGTTGGGTTGGTTGTACTAACAGACCCTGTGAGGAGTCAATGTTCAGTTTTTCTGGTACATTCATTTTGTTGTAATGGTTTTAAGCCTGTTTTTGCAAGCAAAACTTAACACACACATTATCACAGTTAACCATAGAATGTAAATGCACCGTGCTAACCAAGCTAGTAGGGTTAGCTTGAGGCTTCAATAAAGGAGTCCTCAAACCAATGGGTGACTTCACAGTGGATATGTCCATTATTCTTTCTTTACATTTTGTGATGGTGACCTGGGCTTTAACCACCGGACATGACAAACTTGAAAATGATATCAGCTTTAGCAAGTTAATGTATTATGGATGTAGCATCAAGCGCTGTCTGCCAACCAGTGTCTGTGTCTGAACCAAGGTTTGTTGGGGAAGGAAACAACACTTTATAACTACACTGAACAATCAAATTTTAACTGTTTGTGTTTGCAGCTCAACCAGACTGAGTGGTGTGTCATCTCAACTAAAACAATCACACCAGAATCTCCCAGTAACACTTTTCTGCAAATCATATGAATTATTTGAGTTTATCAAATATATAATTTTGAATCAGGATCTCCCGTATTTGGAGTAGGTACCTTGTGAAAAACAAGATGAACAAGTAAGTAGTAGTAAGAACAAATAAGTAGGCTATACCTGTTATTTTCAGTGTGTCAGATAAATTTAATCAGCATGTCAAATCTGCTACACATCTCATTTGAAGGTTTCAGCTGCAGATTGCCAACATTAATTTGACTGGCACTCATCTCTGAGCTGTAGTCACTCATCTCTGAGCTGTAGTGATTTCTACCTGTGGTTACTAAGACATGCTGACTGCTAAACCTAAATGGATTTGATGAGGGATTTGAAAGGATTTAGATTTGATGCCTGGATTTGATACTGGTTTAATCTTTAATAAAATGATTTCGAAACACAGCCCTAGACAAGTCAGGTTAGTAAACATGATCAATTACCACAAGTCAGAGTCACCACAATGTAACTTTAACAGGCACAACAGAAAGCTTGACCGCCATTGATTTTGGCTCTATGTTTCAATAACACACACAATGCCTGATTTGTGTTTGGCTTCTTATCATCTGCATTTTCCTTGAATAAAAAAAGACTCCATTGGTAATTCAACCGACAGTGAGAGACTGCTTTTCATGTGAATGTGTGAGACTGTGTAAATGTGAAGTAGGGTGCTTCTGGGGAAAGCTCATTCCAATTTCGGTGCTCAAGAAAAGTTAGAGACAAACAGACCTGAGCATGACAAGATGAATAAAAAGATTAAAAAAGATTCCCTGACATCTCTGTTAGCTCGTCTGCTGACTGACATCTGAGAGATCTACCACCACAAGGACCTTAGAGAAATGAGGGCTTTCCCAGCACTGGATGCTGTGTGAATGGAATAGTAATGAGACCAGTGCTACCAGCTACCAGACAATCGCTATCTGATGAGAGACAGGTCGGTCTCAAAAGGAGCGGGAGTGTGTGCTCATGTCTCAGCTGGTGAGTAATAAGAATCTCCAGTGATGGATTCAATGCTGGAATCAATCAGTATTCACTCTAAAAATCCTCTTATAACATACACTGTTAACACACAAATCCTAAACAATATCGTTTGTATTATTGTCCTATTACATCAAGTTTTAAAGGAAATCTATTTTTTTTTTCTTTTTAGCTTGGGCCATTGATTATATTGGTGATAAGAACATTGTAATATTCACAATGTTTGCTAAACCCCTCCCCCTATATAGACCACTTCGGAGTCGACGTCACGCTTACGTCACCGCAGTTACCTGGTGGCAGAAAAACACCGGAAATACCTTGTACATCAACGGAGGAAAACGGAGAGCTCACGGGGAAAATAAAGATAAAAGAAGAGGAAATGTTTTGTTGTGCTGTTGGGTGTCAGAAAAGAAATGGTAAAAACAGCAAACTTAATTTTTACCGTATTCCGTCGTTGAAGACGCCCTTTGAGGCGAATAGGAGACGTTTATGGTTACAAGCTATTAAACGAACGGACTGGAATGATGAAACCATCCGTAATTCTCGACTCTGCAGTGCCGATTTCATATCAGGTAAGATTTTCTCAACTGTTTATCACACACAAAGATGTAGTCAATAACAATAAATTAGTAACAGCAGCACTCACAAAACAGGCATCCCCAGTAGGCTATACCACTGACTAAAGTTAGCAACATTAGCGTGTAACGCTAGCATGTAAACAAACTAAATTGCTCATAGACAGTTTAATTAATCTCTCGGGGGGAAATTTCAATGTCACAGCAGCAATTTAAAATACACAAAATAGGAGCTGCTGCAACAGGCTGCCGTTCACACAGCGCCAGGAAGGTAGGCAGGTTATGATTGTTCTGTTTTCTGTTAACACAATGCCGCATTTTATTGATGTTTTGGGGGTCATTTTGATTTCCTTTGAGGCCGTTGCGTGCACGTCCCCAGTTCCGAGGTCGTATGTTGCCCATGTCTGAGGTCTGACTAGCGAGGTTACATTAAACAACACTTACCCAGCCATACAACTGCTGTCAGTATATAGTTGGTCGACTTCTTCAGAATCGCCCACGTCTTGCACATCACTGTTTTGTGTTTTGTGTCCTTGTCGCTGCGTAGCGCACAAAAACCATCAGATAAATCTCGGTATTCAATATCCTGGACATGACCGCAAAGTACAAAATTATGATAAGCATCAAGGGATTAATATGCCTTGAGTTTTTCATGTGTATAAACGCTGGGTTTCTCCACAAGATATAAAAAAAATGTCCGGCCACTGTAGCTTCGGCCATTTTGTTGGGACCCGACAGAAAGTACAGGTCAGGAAACCTCACTCCGTTGCTAATTGTTAGCTTATTACAGTAAGATAACCTGTCTTCCGTTGACAAACCCTTAAAATAATCCGAGGAGGCGTATGCATCTTCCATATTCCTTATGATTCTTGATTTTTGCGCTCCTGCCTGTACTGTTGACAGTGGAACTGTCGCAGTTTCTGACACCAGTTAGGCCCCGCCCACCTCACTGTTTACCAACACCGAAATGGTCTATAACTGGAGTTTAAATAATGGTGTGTTTTCTTTAGCCTCTAGAAGAGCATACTATCACAATAACTGGGTGTTCATTAGATATGTATTGCAATTTTCAGGTACTGGGATTCTACAAATATTGAAATTCAACATTACGATTTATTTTTGTCTACTTTTTTAACACTAGACCAGTGGTTCCCTGGTGGGTCACAGTCCCAAAGTGGGTCATGGATCCATTCTGAATAAACTGCACTGTAAAAAACAAAACAAAAAAAACACACCTTATTTTGAAGTACAATGAATTTCCAGCACAGAGCTTTCATTTTAAAGTGCCATTTCCCACTGTAGGGTGAGTGACTAATGGACAGCTACTTAACAGAGACAAACAGCAGGACAAACAGGTGTGTACGGTGGCCAAGATAGGTCACAACTAGTGATGTCATGAGAACCGATACTCGCAATACCTTCCAAATCCATGATGAAACCCGGCGATACTCATTTTTTTAAAAACTGGAAGAACCGATATCAGCGTAAGAATCGGTGCTACGACTCTTCCAGAACTGATGGTGGCAGTATACGCCATATAGCATTACAGTCCATGCCTACATTCAGAGCGAGGGGTTGACGAGGAAGAGGAGAGAGCGACTGCCTGCTAAAGCCCACATTCAGAACCAGTCACGGCCGCACTTTAGGCAAGAAAATAGATCTGCTAGCAATATATGCAGTTTTAAACACCACTTTGTCTGTTTATTAATTGCTTTTAACTCCTTCCAAATTGCTTCTGAATTGTCCGTGCGGAGCTTTGTCCAGACTCCGGACATCTCCCGCTCTCCCCTAGCCCCTCCCCTGGGAGAGAGTCCGGTGGTCTCCTATGAGCCCAGCCTTCAAAACATGCAACACGTTAAATGTCATTCAGTTCATCAAAAATATTCCAATTAAAATCAGTAGCATAATAAGCAAATATGTTCCATGTTATTTTGTTTAATTTCAACAACACAGAGAACAGCTTGAACAAGCTGCGTGTGAGCTAACGATCAGGGATTTCACTCTCAGCAGTACGTGACTGCGCATGCACGTCTACTTCCGAAACACAGCAGTTGGGGTGCGTTTGAATATCAATCTGTTGATAGAGATGTTATTTTATATGCAAATATTTTAATAAAGTATTTCTTGTTTAAGTACATGGGATCTTAGGATTTTTTTAAAATCGTGGTATCAACTTTGGTATCGAGAATCGTGTAATTTTACTGGTATCAGCACCAACCACTGAATTTTTGGTATCGTGACATCCCTAGTCACAAAACGTGCAAATTCCACAACATCCGCAAATCCACAGAACACACGCACATTGAGAAAACACCCCCAAATTCAGAAAACACATCGATTTAGCAGCACATACGCTGCAAATCCTCACAACACAAGCAAATAAAAAAACGCTGCAAATCCTCAAGCAAATGAGATAACGCGATGCAAATGCTCACAACACAGGCAAGAAGCTGAACGCTCCGCAAAAACGAAAACACACGCCAAATTGAAGACGACAACAGAAAAGTTTCCAGGGGGACCATTATCAGTGACGAACTTACTGGTTGTTGATTTTTCCAGACTTTCCTCAAGTGCGGTCCGAGCATCTAAGTTGTTTTTGTATTCATCCGAATACCATATCTCGCATCCACGTTTTTCTTCATGCGTCTTTTCCTCGCGTCGTAGCGCCACCCTCGTAGGACACAGGGGTGAGATGCGAGGATGAGACACGAAGACAGAAGAAACAAGGAGATGTATATTTCGAGAAATGGGACGTCTTTTCCACCTCCGTTTCTAATGTTGGCGGCAGCTGATTATGGCTGGATCTGTTGTCAGGAGGCTTTATTAACAGCTATAGAAAGTTTTAATGGAGTTTGTGTCTGCACACACAATGTTATACATACATATATAATGATAAAGATACAGTTATCACATAATGTTATATATACATATATAATGATAAAAATGCAGATACAGTTATCAGTAGCAGAGCAGCAGTGTTTTCTCTCTAAAGAGCACCTGCACATGAACAACAACCTCTGTACTATATTCATAATATATATTGTGTCCTGCTCAGAGTCACACATTGGGTCTCATTCATGAAAAGTTAGTAAATCTGTGTGTAGATTTGCAAATAAAAGCCTACGCTACTAAAAACCTACTCCGGATTCAGGAACGTCGCGGGAAACTCAGATTTGATCGTAAACACGTGTGTATGATCATGAATGCCAATCCATCGTAAAGTGACAGTACACTCCCGGTAATCAGCAATTAGCATAAATCCCCGCCCATGAATAGCCAATGACCACCATATAAGGAGGTGTAGGTGCATCCTGTCGACCTGTCAGTCATGGCGCAAAGAAAGAAAGACAGAGAAAGAAAAAAGAATTTTTCCGAAGCGGAGATCGAAATAATTTTGGGTGAAGTGGACTTAAGAAAAAACATTTTATTTTCTTCAGTTAGTAGTGATGGTGTGACAGGGACAGGCAAAGCAAGGCCTGGAGGGAGGTAACAGATGCTGTTAATGTTGTCTCCGTAGTACAAAGAACCATGTCAGAGGTGAAGCGTAAATGGTTTGATATGAAACTGGAGGCAAAGAAACGCATAAGCACAAACACAAAAAATACAGCGGACACCAAACAAACAGAAGATTCATTTGTGGGGTTTTGAATGAAGTGGGAATGGGAAACCAGAGATGTTTTGTGGGTAATGGATAAACTCTAAATCAGTGATGGCTGTCAGAATGTAGAGCCAGCGCTCGACAGTGCGAGTGTTTCACTCGCATTTGCGACTATATATATAAAATATTTAGGGGCACGTGCGCATAAAAAAAAAAAAAATCAGCCGAAGCAGCCTATATTTTTGTCAATAAAAAAATATGATAATCTAGCTGCAAATGTTGGAGGAACTCCAGCCGCCTTCCCTCTTCCCTCTTCGCTCTTCCCCATGTGACACGGTTATGGGCGGTTTTCCAAGCCACTGTCAGCACAATGAATATAAGTCCCACTGTCGGCTGGGTGGGAATAAGTCAAAGTGTGGCGGAGAAGAGGGACCGGGAAAAGCGGCGGACCTCCGGGGAAGCCTGCTCTGTTCTCCCCGCAGTTAGGGACC
>NC_065522.1:2678271-2685478 GCF_006386435.1 Epinephelus moara | reverse complement strand
AAATGCCAACTAATTTAACTAAATGTGTTATATTTTTAATATTTTGTCATGTTTAGATTACGTGTTTCAAAGGCATCTGTGTATTGTGTACATAACAGAGTGCAATACGAATTAAAATTGTAATTTCCAATAGTGAAAAGCAATATTTATGTGCTTTACTAAATTTACACAAGCACTACGAGTGGTAAGGAGCAGGATTAGATTTTGTTAGTAGCTACGAAAAGATCGGACCTACTAAAATATTGATGAATGCGGACATGCACTTAAATTTCCGTCTGCAAACAGTTTACACACAAATTCCTTCTGCTCACGTTTCATGAATGAGACCCAATGTGTTTATATGATTTATTCATTATGTGCATCTGTATTTATTGATATTCTGATTGTGAGTTCATTATTCAATAACCCAGAATATGATAACGATGCCTTTGAACACTGGAAATAATGTATTAGGCCAAATGTTTCAGGGAAAATTAAAATTCTGTAACTCATCAACCCAATGCTTAGGAATGATCAGCCTCAGTATGACTGAATGGAAATGACAGTCAATAACTGGGTTTCCATGCAAATGTATCGCAAATTTTAAGCGAATTTTGTGAAAATACGCAAAAGAAAATGTGAATTTATGCACATTTCCATTGTTTTGCGAGTATTGGGAGTCAACAGGTCGAGCAGAAGGTGGCGCTTCTCATGAAAAACAAAAATGCAAAAGAACACCCGTAAAAAAGAGGGCACTGTGAGATGACGTCATTGAGAGCGTCTCATGTCCACAACTGATGTTAACAATTACCGGCACATCCATGACTACGACGAGATGGAGAGATTCCTTGAGAACTTCTTGGCTATTGCGAGAGCTCTCATCACACTCATATCAGCGTTGTCAGCGTAGCCTACATAATGCTGTGATGTCTGTGTTGGTACACCAGGCAGCGCACATGATGCAGCGGTATTCAACACATCCAGTCTATTCAGGTAGCCTAAGTTGTGAAATAGCCTACACTCACCTGACACTGGAGTAATTACCGCTCTCTAAGTTCATACAGGTGTGTGTGTGAAGTAGAAGTAGGATTCGGTAGCCTATGTCATTGTTTATTCGCTAAATCTGTTTCCATTGCCAAAAGTCGCATTTTTGTTTTTGTGATATTTCAGCCTTTTTTCGAATTTCTGGCGTTTCCATTCAAGTTTTTTTTCGCAATTGTTGAAAATGCGAATAAAAATAGGTGGATGGAAACCCGACTAGTGATGTAAAAAGTGTTTCTTGCTGACAGACAGACTCTCTGACAGACAGACTATTTGATTGTATCCATAATTAAAGTTGATGAGGGAAATAACAGATCGTGAAGAGAAATATCTTTCTAATAAATGAAGAAAGTCGTTTGTTTCCTTTTCTTGTTCAGATTTTTAACTCAGTGGTGAATTAGAACACAAATAAAATATAAAACATGGCAGTGATACATTTGAGTTTAATCTCTTATCTGTCTTCACTCTGTAGGAAACAGTGAGGTTGTGATGCATCAGATCAGTCTGATCAGCTGCAGCGCTGCGGTGTCCAAACAATTACTGATATCCAATCAGGGGGTGTATCAGTTGGTAAAAGACTAGTCTGAGTGGGCGGAAGTTCACTGCATAGATCAGCCTCTCATTGGGTGGAACGAGCCACCCACTGAAGTCCCGCCCCACCAACTCCGGTTGTGAAGTAGTTTTCAACCGTTTTCAACAAGTCCTTTACTAACTTTTGTGGTGTTTGATCTTGGGGGTTGTAGCCATTTTTCTGCCATGGTTCGCGTCCTGTAGGTGATATTTTTGTGGGCGTGTTACACCAAAACCTGTTTCCCCCCGGCAATATTTTTGCAAGCACACCGTTGCTGTGGCACCGCCGAGAACGATTGTGACTGGTTGAAAGAAATACAAGCAGCTGGAGCGTTTTTTTCTCCAATCTTAAAGTGAGAGTTGGCCCAGCCAGACCTTTCTTTTCTTGAGAAAGGTCTGGTGAGCGAGACTAGTAAAAGACTAAGGTGAATCTGCACTCCTGTATCCTCGCTTCCCTCCCCTCTGAAAGCCTCCTCTCTCCTCAACTCCTCCAAGTGCATTTAACGTATTGAGACGTCCTACCAGATGACGAGTCTCAATCGATTTCCGAGTCAAGTGATCGAGGATAGAGGACGGAGGAGACGAGGAGGGATATTGGGATGAACCCATCGGCAGCCAAAAGCAGGGCCGTGAGTGATTACGGTCCCCCTGGAAACATTTCCCTTGTCGTCTTCAATTTGGCGTATGTTTTCGTTTTTGCCAAGCGTTTAGCATCTTGCTTCTGTTGTGAGCATTTGCATCGCGTTATCTCATTTGCTTGTGTTGTGAGGATTTGCAGCGTATGTGTTGCGAAATCGATGAATGTGTTTTCTGAATTTGGGGGTGTTTTCTTAATGTGCATGTGTTGTGTGGATTTGCGGGTGTTGTGGAGTTTGCTTGTGTCGTGACCTCTCTCAGCCACCATAGGTGTGCTGTCCCTGCAGTGTTAACATTGATTTATTTGTGAATTATATTGGTTCAGGCATCAAAGATTCGAGTTAAAAAGTAAAAAAACAAAAAAAAACTTAAAATTGCCACTCTCAGTTGTATGCATCCACGAATCTGTCAACTTGCAGTTACAGTTTACTTCCATGTCTATGAAAATATGGATGCTTCACACACATCTTTCCCCTGGCAGCACAGAAGGTCTAAACCATTAGCACAGTTTCAAGGTGCACACCCAAGATTGGTGTCACCAATTTAGTATCTCACCAAATGACGCTGAATGGCCACAGAAGGGTTTTTGCAAAACATTATGATGTCACAGGGAGGGTGACCTCTGATGTTTTAGATATAAAATGTCATGACTTCATCATTTTAACCTTTCTGTGAGAAATTTTGTCACAATTAGCATATGAAGTCCTGTGTTATGTCACTCTGACTTTGACCTTTGACCTTCAACCACCAAATTCTTTTCAGTTCATTTGAGTCCAAGTGGTCAATTTGTGCCAAATATGACGAAATTCCCTCAAGGTTTTCTTGAGATCATCAACTGGTGAGGATTATGACTTTTAGCCGGAGACCTGTACACCTCAGTCTCAGGGAAGAAATTGTTGTTTTCCCATAAAGATGAACAAATGATGATCAGGTTTTCACTGATATATTGGTATTGGAGTGCAGGCACGGTGCCAGGATTTCAATTTTGGATGGGCCTTTTATTTGCAAATACCATCTTGTTTAATGATCTAGCTGGATTTTTATTTGTTTGGGAGAGAGAGAGAGATCTACTGCTGGGTGAGCTAAATTCACTTTTAACAAAAGAGAAAGCAGTAAACTGCGCTGTCCATGCTTATAAGGCAATACACAAAGAATCAAGATTACTTTCCCTTGAAAAGGGAAATGTTTTTTCAGTCTTCGCTGTGTATTAAAATGTTGATATTCAAAGCTAAAAGTAGGCCTTTCAAGCAATTTAAAAAAAAGTCAAATTAATTACATGCTCCTTGATTAATTAATCTAAATTAATCGCATACATACATACATACTCCCTTGTGTAGTGGTTAGAGCACTCGTCTTTCATGAGGAAGGTCCTGGGATCAAATCCGGCTGGGGTCGACGGTCGCAAGAGGTTCCCTCCGCCAAATCAAACAGAATCAGATTCCTTAAGGAGGCTCCAGACGTAAAAGCGGATTTAATCTCTAACAATTAAATGTATTGTTCAACAATAAAATATCTAAAGTTAAACATACCTTTATCACAAACTTTTATTACACTAAGTATAAGTACTGGCAAAACAGAGCTAATATGGTAGCTGTTAACTAAACACTTCTTAAAGCTGCTGTCAAAACTGGAATTACAATGTTGTACTGAAATAAAGCCTTGATTACAGACATGGCAACCCAGACCTCTGGTAAATAACCCTCTCTTACATAAACCCTTGTCTGTGACATGTCAATGAGTCCATATCTGACACTAGGTCAATAGATGAGCACCCCAAATATCCCACCTATCTTCCATTCGTCTGTCACCCCCCACCCCATCCCCTCATTGCTTATTTTCACCAAAAGAAAACAAAAGGGACTAAACAACAAGTAAGTGCTAGTTTTCACTATGTGGCAAAGGCAGTGCTGAGGTGGTAATTACAGTTTGTTGGCCTTCGTAGCTCCCAGAGCAAGGAAGGAGGGGACGGGGAGAAGGGTGTGTGTGTGTGTGTGTGTGTGTGTGTGTGTGTGTGTCTGTGTCTGTGTGTTTGTTGGGGAGGGGAGGAGGTAATCATGTGGATGAACTCTATTACTAGACAGAGCCATTGCACAAGGCAGAGCATAGAGTAATTTGACTACTGAAGAATATGGCTTTAAGCAGAACTTATTTGTTTGGACATACACTTGAGAATCTCTATGCTTTCTAACTTCTTTTCTTGTATTAATCCGGTTGTGGGGACATAAATCTGTTCATGCGTTGTGGGGATTCTCCTCCCATTTGGAAACAAAATTTGGGGTTAGGAATGTATGTCTAAAACATCAGTGGTTAGGGTTAAGGTTGGGGTATGTCTCTTGGGAATGAAATTAGGTTTTCCCCTTTTATTTCCCCCTGTTAAAGGTTTTCATCATCTGAACTGAGGATCTACAGCTGCAGGAAGCCTTGTCAACACCGCTTGCTGGATGCTCCAATGTCTTCATTTCAATGAGTTTGGAAGGCTTGCCACTCCCTCACTAAGAACAGGGCCCTGCTTCTGCTCTACAGAGTCACAACCGTTTGCTGTGCTGTCTCAACAACTAACAGTGAAACTAACCACCATTTGACATCAGGAGAGCAGAAACTCTAAATCAAATCAAATCAACTTTATTTATATGGCACTTTTCATACAACAGTAACACAAAGTGCCTCACAGAGGTTAAAGACAACAAAGATCCAAAACAGAAAACAAAAAGAAAAGAGAAAACCCAACCCTCCCACCCCACATAGAGATACGTAAATATACATATACGCACACACACAAACACACACACACACACACACACACACACTAGCTATCACTAAAGAGACATGGCCGAGCACCGAGACCCGAGGCAAGGAAAAAGCCACCTCTGGGGGCCGTCCACACCAAGAGGGCCCACGGTCCACGGCCACAGGGAGCGCCGCCATAGAGACCTCCCCGACCCGGGCAGACATAAGGCTCCACACCAAGGTGCGGTGCCCTACAGCCACCCAGGTCAAAGCGGTCTCCCAACGGCACCCCCATCGGGAGACCAGGAACAACTCTCAGTGTGGTAGGCCCCCATGAGAAAACTCTACACATCTTCAGACTGAAAACTCATCTTTTCAGACTGCACCCTGGCCCATAAAATAAAACATATATGTTGTAACGGGCTGGTATTAGAGGGGTGCCAGTCAGAGTCACATCTGACAAATAATAATAAACCTTTTCTTAACTCAAACACAAATAGAAACCCGCACAAAACACTTCTGTTTTGAATGAGCAACTCAAAACATAACCCACAATTAAACATTCACAGTACAACTTTCAGTTTTCTTTCATATATTTCACAGTTCATTAAGTTAGGTGTCAGTCTGGTTGCCACCAACCAGAAATGTGGGCTTGCATGTATTTGATTGGCCAAAATAGTAACATGCTAGATGACGGCACATTCCAGGCTGGCTTTGTATTCACAATCCTACTGTATAACCATGAAGTGATTATTAAGCCCTTTGACTGCAAATTTGTGGTATTCGTGATTTTGGGATATAAAAGTGAGTTGGTATGACATCGCAGTGTGTGTGTGTGTGTGTGTGTGTGTGTGTGCGTGCGCACATGTAAACAGAATGTGTTCTTGATATGGTTGATGATCAATGGGCCATTGTGTAAAAGAAGAAATGGATTGAGGAAAACCCCCACTGACTTGCTTGGGAATATGGTATGTTGTTGAAAGCACCTTGAGGAGTATGTGAATCCAGTGCACACCATATTTAATGGTTGTTCTATACACATGAAACCATCTTCAGGGCTGATCTTTGTATGTGTTGAAACACACAAATGAATATTAAACAGAACTCTCCTTGTGACATCATGAGATGCAGGACAGAAAGAGATACAGTCATGTAATGGGAGTAGTTACCAATGTTGGGATGCTTGAGCAGGCGGCAGATCCTGGCCTCTCGCTCCAACTTCTGGTGATCTGTGGAGACAAAAAGACCACATGTCTTTCACATGATCCATCCCAAATTCTTCAGAATTCTTTAAAGAGACCACACATAGCAAACAGCATCCACATCTGCCTCCACTGTATACCTGGGAACAAATGTGCAGTTAAACTAACAGTCATAAATCATTACTGTAGCAAGAGACAAATTCAAGGAAAACTCCAGCATGTCTTCAGCATTACTGCTAATACAGCATGTGTTAGCAAGTCAAACCTGTATGGCACGGCTGCAATATAAGCCAATTCCCTGTCTTTTAAAGCTTGTATGCTTTCTGATATAGAGCCACATACTTGTCATAGAGCAGCAGTTCATTTTCCATGTTAAAAGTGTTCAGAGCAGCAAGTCAGGAATTTATCTACAATGCAGCATCTATTTAAATCAGGGGTGCAAACTCATCAGGGGTGAGAGGTGACAAAGATGCAAATCCTCTAGGGGGGTCTGGGGGCCTGCCCCCCTGGGAAAAAATGTTTTAATATCAGCTTTTAAATGTGGATTTCCAGTCAACTTCAGCATAAAGATATAGGGAAAAACTCACCCTAGAATTAACGTAATCTTACTGCTACAAAAGTAACGTAAGGGTGACATCAGTTCAGGGCAGAGCCAGGTCTAACACTGCATTCAAATACATCATACTACATTGCAGCTGTAAAAATGTGTGTGGTTTTTACTCTTTACAGCTATTGCAACTGATGTTTGGTGAGTTACAGATAGGGCTCAGATATACAGTTTATACACTAATTTTACAACCTCTACAACCAAGAGAAAAACTGTTACAAGGTCACTTCAATTCAGCTTCTTTCATGTTCAGTCGCTTTGACATTTGCTCCTTCCTTAGGCAACATAATTAGGCCAATTTAATAATCAATTCAATCAATCAATCAATTTTATTTATAAAGCCCAATATCACAAATCACAATTTGCCTCACAGGGCTTTACAGCATACGACATCCCTCTGTCCTTATGACCCTCGCAGCGGATAAGGAAAAACTCCCCAAAAAAA
>NC_065522.1:2661125-2677046 GCF_006386435.1 Epinephelus moara | reverse complement strand
AGTGCAGAACCTTTTAGGCCAATTAAGTGATCCAGTCTCTGCAGTAGAATTTGACGGTCAATTGTGTCAAACGCTGCACTAAGATCTAATAAAACAAGTACAGAGACGAGTCCTTTGTACTTGTACTCCTTTGTACTGAACGCTGTACTAAGCGTTCTGTGTAACCACATCACAAGTAACACAGGACCATTTACCTAATTTTCTACATTTTTTCATTTATATTAGGGATGGACTGACTGTGAAATTCTGGGCTGATACCAATACAGTTTGTTTGTTTGTTTTTTATTCCCCCTTTTGTGCCAGGGAAACATAGAAATCTTCATTATAAAAAAATATCTTAACTGTTTTAAAGTCATTCAGCCCTGTTTAAATTTACAATTTGACCTTTACTGATACTGATGTTTTTTTGTTGTTTTGGAAATTTATTTCCCCTTTTGTGGTAGGGAAACAAAGAAATGTTCACTATAAAAAAAATTACTGAACTGTTTTAAAGTCATTCAGTCCTTTATTACACTACCTTTGAATGAGCACAAATTCATTCATGCACATCCATGAAACAACCTTTATGATACCCTTTCACATGAAAAAAATGAATTTTAATAACTGCGTAAAAAGCCTTTGTTTGCACAAATGTACAACAAAATTCAGTGCATCTCCTCTATATCAACTCTGTAAATATTAACGCAGAAATAACAGTAATAAATGGTCATAAATGTAAGTCAGTAAATTGCACTTAATAATTGCCCAAAATTATAAACACAGTCCTATTGTTTAACAGAGTTCAGTTCCTCGATTGCACATGAGTAGAAGCTATTAGGAGTCTGGAAGTGCGGGTCTTAATAGACCTGTAACACCTTCCAGAGAGCA
This sequence comes from Epinephelus moara, assembly GCF_006386435.1. Taxonomy (NCBI): domain Eukaryota; kingdom Metazoa; phylum Chordata; class Actinopteri; order Perciformes; family Serranidae; genus Epinephelus; species Epinephelus moara. The sequence goes on along the minus strand of NC_065522.1, from coordinate 2,676,179 downwards.
GCGGGGTGAAAACGTGGTGGCGTGGGTGAGATGAATATTTGGTAATGGTAGTGGCTCGGCATAGGCACCAGGCTTCGTTTATGTCTTGAAGAGAGGGTAGATGTGTGCCGGTGATGTTCTGTGCTGATTTTAGAAGAAGTGCCTTCTTGACAGCCAGGTTCCTCTCGTTCTCTCCTGAAAGCAATGATCAATTCTGTCATTTTGGAGGTGTACAGTACCAGGTTATTGACGGAGCACCATTCAGTCAGCTTGCGGACCTTGTCCCTGTAGGCAGACTTGTCGCTGTTGCATACAAGTCCCACCACAGTAGTGTGGTCAGCAAATTTGATGAATGAATGTGTTAGTGCTGTGGGTTGGTGTCCAGTAATGAGTGGAAAAGGTGTAGAGAAGAGGACCCAACATGCAACCTTGAAGGGCTCTGGTGCTGACAGGGTAATCAAAAAAATAAAAAAAAATAGGCATCTAATTGTCACTGTTTTTTAGTCATTTTTCTGCTCACATACCAGAGGCTGGAACCATCAAATATATGACTAAATACTAAATATGACTAAAACCATTTTTCGATTACCAAATTAATAACAGGTGAATGTTCTGTTGAACTCATCAATTGATAGACTCATTGTTGCAGCTCTAGAAGAAGCCACTGTCCGTATCTGTGTTGTGAGAGCAGCTCCTGAATGCAGGAGTGAAAATATCTCTCATCTACTCAACTACTTGCTATTCATATATTAATTTATGTCATCATATTGTTCAAAGTTAAAGGTTCTGTATTTGACCCACTGTGGAAAGGCCTCGTCATTCCCAACTGAGAGGACGTGAAGTACAGAAATGTTAACATCCACTTATGGGAATTTGCTCTTTATAGAAGTGCACTCACATACTGAATGGTTTTCATCACGTTTCTTCTTCTGCCATCACAGAATTACTGTTTTCCTGTTACAGAAAACAGCTTGCTTCCTGTCCATCCAGCTATGGTTGTTAATAAGGCATATTATGTAACATTGACCGTGCTTGCATTTCTCTGACACTAGCTCAGAGCTACAGTAGGTAGTTCTCAAGGTGGGACCTCTCAGGAACACCTCAAATCATTCCCATTCCGAATCAGTTGTGTGTGTACTAAATTAGCAAGGAACTCACATGTCCCTGCATGTTTGAAACTAAATCTCAAGTGGTTTTCAATGGGACTTTGATGTTACTTTAGTATTAAAGCTTTTCACTGCATTATCACGTTTGATATAACCCTTGAAAATATTAAGGTTACAGTGCCACCTCTCAGTGAAAAGTTTTTTAGAAGTAATTATTAACAAAATAATGCAGCAGATGTATTTTTCAAACATCACTTAGACTCTATAATAACACCAAAAACAAGATGCAATGGAGTACAAACTTGTCAGCAGCTCAGATACTTAAGAAGCATCACTGCGGTCATCTCCAATTCAGCTGATTAGCTATTCATATGAAGAGTCTTTGAGGATGCTGAATTAATGGGGACTAAGTAACCCAAAAGGCTGTTGAATATTTAATAAACAGCTCATGTTTGTATAGAACTGTATTACTCAGCATTGTAAATCAGAAGTGGACTTGACACAGCCATATTTAAGATGTTTTTCCTATGTAGACTTAGGTAAGGTGTAAGGTGGAGCTCAGGTGTGCACTACATGCACTACAATACGGTGGACAATACTGCCTTCAAATGATATCTTGATACTGCACAGGATTTGTGTTATAATGATGCTCATGAAGATCTGATAAAACACAAAATGCATGTTACAGTCATTAGACCTACTCATAACCAGGCCATTTAAATATCTCTTAAGTCTCTCCCTTGTTAATGGAACTAACATGGAGGGATGTAAATACTAGAGGTGGGAATATGATATTATCACAATACTTAAAGCTATAGTGTGTAACTTCTACAGGTCCGTAAATGTCCGTTTCACCCAAGCCACTACTAGAGGAGATGACACAATGCTGATTAAGCCGATCGGCTCCTCTAACATCTCGCGGTATTTTTCAATATATATCATTTTTAGTATGCGTGTCGACCGGCGACATTCCCGCGCTGGCACAAAGGAAATGCTTCCTCACAACAAGAGGGGAGGGGGAGGAAGAGCGGAGAGTATCATAGCAAGAGATCGAGCGCAGATAGAAAGAGAAAGCAACATGGTGGAGAAGCGGCCGAGACACGGTTCAGAAGTGGATCCTACCACAAAGGCAAGTGTTACTCTGTGTACGGTGTGTGGTGACTGGCAAGTGTTACTCTGTGTACACAGTGTGTGGCGAGTGTTACTCTGTGTACATGGAAGTGCCGCCGGCTTATTAGTTGTAATAACGCATTATCTGCTGGGAGGCGACAGGACGGGGGGCGGAGTGTGTGTTTAAGTGGGGTTGGAGGGTTGGAACAGAGGCTACTTCAATAATTAAACTTCCCTTCACTGCTTTTATTTTCTTCTGTTTGAAACTGTCTGTTAAAACAGGTGTAGCACCTGTTGCAGAGTTCTCCACTGTAAAATATAGCGTAGACTATTTCTAAACTACAATAAGATTAACATAGTCAGTAAACTGTAATTGTAACTGGAATTACATGTTCATATTAGTGCATAATCTGCACCAAGTACAAAATGGTCAAATGACTTGGTAATTCCTAAACTGGATTCTAGCAACAGACCAATCAAAATGCTGCTATGTGAATGCCATATTTGGTTCTCTAATAAGCAACAAGCGTAATCCCAAGCACCAATGGGACAAGCTTCTGCTCCCTTGTAATCCCACCTTGGTTCCAACCAGATGTGATCACCCCATCTCCAATAAAGCCTCAGTTTACAAGTCTCTAATCCTACTCAGACCAATGGGATGTGCTTTTACAGGGGCTGTAATCCTCATGGTCACTGGGTGAACGTTGACTTCTCTCCCTTCTCCACAGCATCCTCTCCATCCCCTGCATGGCACGCTGCTAATCTCTGACATAACAGGATTTACAGCATGAGTGGTGCTCGCTCACCATCTCCAGCCTCACTGCGACCACAGGAAACCGGCCTCTTCCTCACCATGCTCCCTCTCATTTCCTTTCTTAACTTCATTCTCCTCACTGTCCGTCTGCTGCATGTGTTTATGATTCAGAGCTCCATATCAGAGAATTAAATGTAACTTTTAATAACAATGTGCTGTTTCACTGTTACAATAAATCTGAAGCAAGTAATCTGGGTTGAAAGTCAACAGATTTGCCTTGAGTTTTACTTTTACTTTTATACTTTTATTTGTATATATCATTACATTTGCAACAGAGATGCATTGATCACATATCAGTATCGACATTTGCCATGTTGACTGTCATCTGCCTATTAGCAAATAAGATGACATTCATCATTGGTAGTAGCTGATGTTTTCCTGTTGTGTCACGTTAATTTTGCACAGGCTAACAAACAGAACTAAAGACTAATGGCATTCCATTGTCCTAGGGACAATAGAAAACTTGTCTGGTACAAATGGAGATCTTCTCGGGACGCTGTCAGGAATAATGAATGGGGATGTCCTGGTCAAGTTTTTTTTTTTTTTGTCCCTGAGCCTGATCCGAGTCATTTAATATTGTGTATCTGCCTGTACTGAGTTCTGATCCAATACTTCTGTTCTCTTAGATAATAGAACTGCACAGTGCACACTCTGAGTACATTAAAGTTACTAAAATCAATCCACGTATATGCTTGACAACTGAAAAGCTGTGCAATGCATTCAGAAACCAGAATTAGCACGCTGTGGCTGTATGCTTCTGTGCACCAGTCAAGTTCCTCTTACAGTTTACACCCATGTCTGTGAAAACATGGATGCTTAGCACACATCTTCCCCCCCGACAGCACAGAAGATCTATATAACCAGCACAGTTTCAAGATGGACACCCAAGATTATAACCACCAATTCACTATCTGATCAAATATTTCCTCTTTTGTTACTGAAATACGACATGATGTGATGTGATGGCCAGAAAAGTGTTTCAGACATAACATTACAATGTCACAGTAAAGTTGACATTTGATCTGTATTATATAAAATGTAACCACTTCATTATTTTATATTATAAGAGATTTGTTTGAAGCTTTGTCAAAATTAGCACCTTTAGCCTTATACCACCAAATTTTGATCAGTTTATTCTTCAGTCCCAGTGGACATTTGTGTAAAATTTAAAGAAATTCCCTGTAGGTGCTCTTGAGATATCATGTTCACAAGAATGAGACAGATGCAGGGTAATATTTACTTTACCCTTTGACATCCAAAATCCAATTAGTTCATTGTTGAGTCCAAGTGAACATTTGTGCTAAATTTGAAGAAATTCCCTCATGGTGTTCTTGAGATATTGCAGTCTCAAAAATGAGTCAGACAAGGTCACAATGACTTTGACCTTTGAACACCAAAATCTAATCAGTTCATCATTGAGTCCAAGTGAACATTTGTTAGCCTGAGTGTCAGACTGAAGCTCTCAGAACCTTCAGTCTGACATCGCCTCCATTGAAGGCGATTTACAAGGGGGAGGGAATTTGATTTTTCCCTAACCAATCAGTAGAGATCAACGACTCACCCAGAATCTGACGTCATTAGTATCCATGCATCGGGGGTGCCGAAAACAAGCGAGCATTGCCCGTTTAAAATGTCTCTGTCGTCGTGCACGCCCAGCTGCATCGCCGTTAAATCCAGTTTAGCAGCTTCCTTAATTTGATCCTCCATTAACGCGAGTAGTGGCGAAATACCTCGATAGCATCGTTAATGTGGTCTGTAGGATCTGTAGCGGTCGCCATTGTTGCTATCCTCACCAGTTACCCACTGGCGTACAGCTTGACATCAGCGTGGCGCTGACTGGCTAATCGCTAGACCCGCCCCCACCCCCGGCGTTCTTTGGTCCGTCCATCGTTTGGACGAGATAAATCGCAAATTCATTGCAGTATGCCAGACCAGAGATGCAAGTCTAATCAGTTGAGTGGGCGGGGTCTATGGTCTGGAACCAGGCTAAACATTTGTGCCAAATTTGAAGAAATTCTCTCAAGGTATTTTTGAGATATCATGCTCACAAGAATGAGACAGATAAACCAAAATCATAATACCTCAGGCAAGACTATTGCCGGCGCGGAGGCATATAAAACATTGGTATTGGTAAAGGTCAAACTGTTATTCTAAACATCAATATCGGCCCACAATTACACAATTGGTGCATCATTAATTGTTAACAAAAAGTAATTTATTTTATGGAAAGAAATTAAATATAAATGCAACTTGGCTTCCAATAAGTTTCATTCAAGCAGCATGAAGCCAATCCAGGCATCAGATCAATGGACTGTGCTACAGAAGCATGGTAACTTTTGTCACACTTTGCCTCCACAGTGGGTAAGACAGGTGATTGGGTGTTGAAGCAAAAAGAATTAGATGCAAGCAGTCCTGAGTAAGCTCAAGTGGATGTATGTGCTGAATATAGAGGGTTCAGGCTTCAGGTGCATGTTTTTCTATTGATTATGTTCAACTTTGTTGCTTTTTTTCTGTATCAAATGATAGCAAGCCATTAAGCTTCATTTAGAACTGAAGTGTATCAGTCAAGTAGCAAGCTGCCTGCTGAAATAGGTCTCGGACCGAAACTTGGACTTCAGGTTCCTACTACTTATTTGACTCAGGCTTATGTTGTTCTCTATTTTCAGTTACTGTGGTTCCTCTAGTACTGCAACCTAGGAGTTGACAGATAATCAGCCTGGCCGATTATCGGGGCCGGTATTATGAATTTTTAGGGTTATCTGTATCTGTGATTTTTTTTCCACCGATACGCCGATATACAGTTTTGTTTTCCTTAGCTGGGCTGTTTTGCGCCTGGCGTGCTTCTCACTGCCTGCACGTACCACTCTAGGCTCTTAAAATCAAACTCAAGACCTACCTTTTTAGCCTGGCTTTTAATTGAGCTCTCCTTTATTTTATTTTATTACTATTATAAATATTAATTATTCTGCCCTCCCTGAACGTTGGTGTTTAGTTTGGCAGATAGATAAACAGTTCTTTAAATGAGCGAAAAAGATTTCCAGGTCTGGTCTGAAGTTTATTGCCTCCCACATAAAGGCACTATAAAACTACATGAAACACACAAAAGGATAACATTAAGTCAGGTTTTAAATCACAAAGATATCCAATACATTATTCGTCATAGTTTACAACCATCAGTAACTCAAAATATAGCTGGCATTAGTGCCACAAATGTGGAAAAATAATTAGCGCATGGTCCACTAGCATAATGCTAACATATAATGGAAATCTTCATAGATGCGCTAACAGAAATTAGCATCGGTGCCGCAACGGCATTACAATGACAAACAATAAAGTGCAAGTGAGCAACTCTACATAACATATGCAAATAAACTTAGAGCAATACATTTGTACTTACAGACATATGTTTCCTGTGCTCCGTTAAACTTTAACCGTGTCATTGTGCACTACTGCAAGTCTGCATATTCTTCTTCTAAAACTACTGAAAAGGTATAACGACTAGCGGTGTGGTGGAGCCGCTGCATCAAGAGAGGCGGCACATTAATCATTAATTTTTTTTTACTTTTTATTTTTTATTTTTAAACTTTTAAAAATGTTGTGGGCAGCTCCCTGCACTTTTCATTTTCATCTCCTGTTCATTGTTGTACCCATTTACTGCTCAGTGTTGTACTTATTACAGTACTTTAAACCTTAGGGAATACTTTTATATTTTTCCATTCTTTTGTTTACTTGTCAAAGTTTTTTTCAAAGTGCTGCTGGCAGCTCCCTGCACTGTTTCATTGTTAAAGTTCTCAGAATAAATATATGCTTAATTGCATTTGAATGTAGTGCTTTGTCAGTGTTTAATTTTTTTAATTCTGTGTCAACTGTGATTTTTACAGCAGACATATCGGTTGTAAATATCAGCTATCAGTATCTCTGTTTCACAATAATCTGTATCAGCATCAGCTCTGAAAAAACTATATCGGTCGATCCCTACTGCAACCTAACCCAAACTATTTTTTCATGGCTCTTTTTTTTTTTGAAATGATAAGCCAAAACCCTTGCCTTCAGTAGTCACATTTTTAGGGCTGGAGACAAACCACGTTGGGACATTTGGAAAGAAGGCAAAAAGAAAGCAAACTTACATTTGAAAACAGGGATTCTGTTTTTTAACCAATATTTGATCTCAGCTGTCAAACATCAGGCAAAAACTAAGCTGTAGGCTAAATAATGGTGTCTCCCCACAGGCCACTCCAACTCACCATAGCACAAAAAGCAAAGACGTAGCTTGATGCTCCTTTCAACCCCTTGATGTTTCTCAATAATAAATCCAAGTCCTTGGTGTGATTCACACTGGAGCTGGCCCATTTCTAAAACCCAGATGAGCTCAACAACATCGCCATCAGGACTATGGAAACGAGGACAGCAGCTATTTTCAATGCAGCCGACTGATCAAATGAGCTGCCTCCACAGCACTATGAAGCAGCACATCTGGGTCCACTTCCAGTTCCTGCAGGTTCAATTACTCAAAAAATAACACCTCAATGTGCCCCCACATAACATTACTCATCTCAGAGCAAACAAATCATCAGGCTATCCTAACATTACCTCATTTCAAACTAGAGGAAGAGTAAAGACTCCTTGTTTCCAAAATACTGACCTCTGAACACTCTTTAAGTATGAGGAAAGGTCTACCACTCTTCATCATTTTCACCTGATGTTATTAAAGTAATAGGTGAGAAATGGAGTTTGGTGCCAGGAGACTGAGAGAGTGAATGTGATACATAAAAAAAAAAGACAGAAAAACAGGGGAATAAAAAATGCCCCTGCTGTGCAACACTGTTTACACCCACATCCTAATGCTTCTTCTTTTGTTATTCCCCCTGGCAACATCTTCACTCCCAGTTTCTGGATCTCACCTTTAAATGCTCATTCCAGGTGATTGAGCACATCTTTCTCAGGTGATGCCAGCATGCACAGCAGAGAGTTAACAGGAATGCAGAAAAAGTGGGAAAAGGACGGAGAGAAGACAGAGTATGTGACAAACAGTTCTGGCAAATGCTCAGTGTTACTGTTAGATTTAAGTGCTGTTTACAGAGAGGACCATAATATAACAGTACTAAGGATGTCAGTTTGGGTTCATTTCGATTTCAAAAGGCATTACCCATTAACCGGTTATTTGTTAATTTTTAAGAATAAAGATGTGAAATATAAGAGGCCTTTCATTTTTAGTCTGATGCTCCTTTGACTCTGTGAGCGTAAGTGCTGCATTTCAAAGCGCTCCCTATTCAGATGTGGTGAAATCTTAATGTTTTGTGATGTCAATGTTTTGCCTTTTATTTCATTTTCTGTTGGCTTTGCTGACAGCCAGCCAGCCAGCCATAGTAACATATGTAAACATAACCCCTGCCCAACTGGCAGCGCTGCTCATTCTGCGATTGCAGTTGTAACACTGTCACAGTGGTGGAACGCAATGCTGTTGAAATACTGTGCTCACCCTCCGGTCTCCCCCTAGGTTAATGCTCTAAGTAAGCGGCTTCATTTTGAGCCCCAAAATCCTTACAGCATTGTTTACTATATGAGCACCACTAGCCGTGCAGACACTGCCAACAGTGGTAACATAGTCAACAATGCTTAGTGGGCTTTACGGCTCACAATTACGCTGCTTACTCAACAGGCTAGCTGGGGAACACGAGAGGGTGGGCACAATGTTTCCACAGCAACGCTGTTGGGTCAAGATGTTGTTATTAGCAGTAATGACTGAATGAGCGGTGTTGCTAATGCTAGTTAGCTCCCACCAGACCCCAGTGGTGCGCTAAAGAGTAGCGAAGCTAACCTTCAAACTGACAAGTGTAACCGGTCAAATAGTCTCTGCAATTAACCAATTAATGATTACTGCTGACATCCCTAAACAGGACATTTTCTGACAAATATTCCTTTTCTGCCCACCCAATGATTAATGAGGTACTCCAAGGCACCATCCTTGGTCCTATATGGTTACATGCTTAAATCAAAACACTTTGGTCACATCTTCAGGCAGTACAACGCTAAGAGCTAAAATGAGTAGTTGACAACAAAAAAGTACTTTGATTAATCAACTGCAAAAATGTCCAAATTGCTCTGGTGTTGATCAGGAAATAGGGAGAAATGTCCAAACAATTAATTGAGAAAATAATTTCAATATAAGAAAAGAAGTGTCATCGATCATGGCAAACTATCAATTCTTCATGACTAAGAGATGGATGGACCAAAATATCCAGCAGTTGAATGTTGAAATTAATATATCTACTATTGCACACACTCCTGTTGTCAGAACAGTTCAACATTACTTGGGTTCCTTATGAAGCCACATATGTTAATTTGCAAGAATTTAGGATTTCATTTTGATTCATGTCTTTGTTTTAACAGTCAAATCATAAAAAAGTACAAGTATGGCCTCTAAACTGTGTAAGAGCTAAACAAATCATGTAAGAATGGCTAATTCTGTAAATACTCTTTTTGAATATTGATTGATTGATTGATTGATTGATTGATTGATTGATTGATTGATTGATTGATTGACTGAACAAACTGATGGTTGATCAAACTCTTTGTCCGTAGATTTTAGACAGACAAGAAAAAAAAAATCCTGTAGAGGTTCCCTAACATACACCCTTGAGAAGTATGTCCCAGACCTGGGAAGCAAGCTGAGAAAAATAAAATGACTGTCTTAAAGAACTAGAAATACCGCCACGCAGTTATATGCCTCCACGCAACGGTCAAGTTTCTCTTTCAGTTTACATCCATGTCTGTGAAAACATGAATGCCTCACACACACACATCTTCCCCCTGGCAGCACAGACGATCTATACAATCAGCACAGTTTCAAGGTAGACGCCCATGATTAGTGTCACCAATTCAGTATCTGACCAAATGCCCCCCCTTCAGTTTATTATTCAGTCCAAGTGGACATTTATGTCAAATTCAAAAGAAATTCCCTTAAGATATTCTACAGATATCACATTCACAAGAATGAGAGGAATGGGTTCACATAGACCTTGACCTTTTGACCCTTGACTAATAAAATCTAATCAGTTCATTGCAAAGTACAAAGGAACATTTGTGCCAAATTTCAAGAAATTCCCTCAAGGTGTTCTTGAGATATCACATTCATGCAATGAGGGCAAAGTGACCTTGACCTTTGACCACCAAAATCAGTTTATCATCGAGTCCCAGTGGACATTTGTGCCACATTTCAAGAAATTCCCTTGAGGCATTCTTGAGATATCCCGTTCACAAGGATGGAACGAACGGATATATGTACGGACGGACAGACGACCCAAAAACATAATGCTTCCAGCCATGAGTATCACTGATGCAGAGGCATGAAAATAAAGACTTGGGGATATAATAAGGGGTTCTTGGAGGTGGAGAACCCAAAAAGCTGTTTTCCATAAACTGCATCTATAATTGTTATCCTTGAGTAGAAAACCTAGATATGCTGCAGACAGATACAGCTATCGGTCCACTGATCCTTTTTCTTCTGAGACTGAAAGGGAGCCCGAACTCACATCGTCAGACAAACCTGAGTTATTGGCTCGTGAATAAGATAATAACTTGAGGGGTGTAAACAAGCTTGCACTGACAGTGGTCCAATCTTCATTGTGCAGCCCCACACAGTCTGTCTCACAGTTCTATTCTATGGTCGAGCTGACAATGATCATTAGCAATCATAATCATCACAGCCTTATTCTCTGGTGGAGCTGCAGTTGCAAAGGATACTCTGGTGTAGGTGTAATTGGAGGGCCTGTAATGAGAGGGCCCTGTCAAAATGCAATTAGCTGTGGTTATCTAAGATTCTTTATGTATGTGTGTGCCTCCATGTGTATGCTATCTGTGCATACGCTGATGGAGAGGGGGAAGGGGGAAGTCAGGCTGAGGTCAAAAGGAGACAATACATTTACAAGATTCTTCAACTGTATGTTCATAACATGGGCAGAGGCTGTCTGTGTGTGACACAGAGCTGTGTCCTGCATTCAGCTGGAGCCACATTGAGTCACTGCTGCCTTGATCCTAACTGAAGGCTTTGAGTCAGTGATTTGGTTTGTATGACATCTACTGTATCTGTTCATTCACCTCATCTGTTTCTTTTCACTTATTCTGGTGTCAGTGTGTTGGTATCTGACTGCTAGCATTAAGCAGACCTCGCTTGCATCCCTCAACTTGATATAGAAGTTCATCAAGGAGCACCAGGTGGCTTTAGATAATAATTTTACAAAGCATCCATACAGCAATAGAAGCAACCTATCCTGCATAACTTAAAAATGTATTGTTACAGATGAAAACTTGAATTACAGCCCCCTGGTTATATAGTATCTCACAAAAGCGAGTACACCCCTCACATTTCAGCAACCATTTTATTATATCTTCTCAAGGGACACTACTACTACTACTACTACTACTACTACTACTACTACTACTACTACTAAACTTGGATATACTTTGGAGAAGTCAGTGTACAGTTTGTATAGCAATATAGATTTTCTATCCACTGAATATTACACACAGCCACTATTGTCTAAATAGCTGTAGCTGGAGTACACCTCACAGTGAACATGTCCAAATTGTGCCTAAAGTGTCAATATTTTGTGAGTGTGGCACACAGAATATTTGAATATAATTGCCACTTAATTAAATGTGTTATCTTATAACTAACTTAACTAGTTTTGCATGTTTTTAGACACCCCCCATTAAATTTAAAATTATTTATGATCATTTCCATTTTGAGTAATTAAGGCACGAGACCACCTGTAGATAGGCTATATAAGCTGTGTTAACGCTGCGTTCTTCAGTCGGCAGTTATCACCATCAACTGTGCAGTAAAGCCGATGAAGTCCAGTTAATTTAATCTGTCTTTATTTATCATTCTTCAGGTGGGTAAATCATTTTTCTTTCTAACATTCACGTAGTTGTCAGTCATGTGTTTTCTGTTTAGTGTGCTGTTTTGTCTTGTAGAGATGTGAATTTTAACGTATTACCGGCAGTTTGACACGGGGCACCTGTCAGGACATGCGGGAGGAGGTTGGATGTGGCTGTTGCCTTACTCCAGTGTTGAATTTACGTATGTGCGATTTAATTTTTGAGTGTTCGGTAGTTTATTTTTCCTGTATTTAATCGTAACGGTTTTGTAATCTTTTTAGCTAGCAGTTGTCAGTTTGTTTTATAAACGGTTCGGACACGGACGGTTGAGCCGAACAGCTGATTAGCAGTGCTGCTGTGTAATGTTGCCAGGCAACCGCACAGCTTGGATGTTACGTCAGTTGTAAATAAAGGGGATGAATGAGGGGAAATATATTGTTAACAGGGTTGTCTGATTAAACGTAGGGAATAAGATAATTGTTTTATACTGGGATTGATAATAATTGTACATAGTAAAATGATATAGAAGGAATATGTAAATACCTTATAAAAGTGATAATTTTAAGAGCCTTTGTAATAGAATATTGTATGTTTTATGTGATTTTATAAGCCAATTGATTTTGATATGAAGAATGATTATTACTGTGTTTTTAAATATGGAGATTTTGATATTGTGATTTTGAAATTATGTTGTTATTGTTTTGTATTGTAATTTATATTGTTGTTTAAACTGTTAATTGAATTGTTGAATTGAGTCGGCAGTTATCACCATCAAATCAACTGTGCAGTAAAGCCGATGAAGACCAGTTAATTTAATCTCTGTTTTTATTTAACATTCTTCAGGGTGAAACAATTTTTCTAAAATATGCCACCCCTTTGAGTGACCACTCTATGGGTGTAACATGAGCACCATTGTTATCTAGCACTGCCTTAATCCTCTTGGCCATAGAATTCACCAGGGCTGCACAGGTTGTTACTGGAATCCTCTTCCACTCCTCCATGACGACATCACAAAGCTGGTCATCTTCAGAGGACAGTAAATCTATACGGCTATACAAGCTGTACACTGACTACTCTAAGTTCTATCCCAGTTTCATTTCTATAGTATTTATAGTGTATTCTTCAGTCCAAGGGGACATTTCTGCCAAATTTGAAGACATTCCCTCGTGCTATTCTTGAGATATCACATTCACAAGAATGAGAAAGATGAGGTGACATTGACCATGGCCCTTCATGATCAGTTGATCACTGAATCCAAGTAAACATTTGTGCCAAATTTGAAGAAATTCTCTCGAGCTGCTCAAGAGATGGATGCAAGGTCACGCTGACCTTGACCTTTGACCACCACAATCAAATCAGTTCATTGTCGAATCCAAGTGAACCTTTGTGCCACATTTGAAATTTGGAATTACTTCAAGCCGTTCTTGAGATATCGCGTTCACAAGCATGGGTACGTACATTTTTATCACTGCTGACTTATCAAATTGGAGTTCTACCAAATGAAACATGATGCCGAATTCAGCAGCAAACCTCTGTAATATCAGTAATATAAAGGAGTGGTAAGTAGTAAAACAAATAACTTAAGGCATCCATTTTATCAGTAGCACACTCAGAATAGACTTAACACTAAACACTATGCCCAGTGTACTCTAATTAGGGGTGTCTGCTGTGCAACAGGAGGCACAACCTACTACTATTCCTCATACTTCTTATTCTCCTTCTTCCGCATTGGTATTTTGGCACTCTTCTCGTCCCACAGCATTGCCAACATATTCACAAAACATACATCAAAACATGCAGAATGATCGGGAATGGTGTGCTATGCCTTTTCTCAGAGATTTGCCGAGCGTTTGTTTATGAAATTTGCAAAACATCTGTAAAACTTCCCATTCAAATGAATGGGAGATTGTCAAGAAAACGACGTGAGAACAGCAAATATCACTCCTGTTTGAGGCCACACCAAATCGCCATACTTTCATGTAGAAAATGATTCAAAGTTTAAACGGCTTACGAGATTCTTGACTTTATTGGACCAAATCAGCATTTTGATACTTAATACAGTTTTTAATAAATTGAATTGAAATACATTTCATGATGATTTTTAGACGATCTTCTAAAAAAAAATTTGAAGAAATTGTTCTTACTGCCACAATTTTCACTCTACATTGTCAACGTTGTCAATAATTATATATAATAATTATATATACATCAAAATGTAAGAAAATGTGACAATGGATTCACACACACTTACACATTTGGCTCAGTGAGCCTCCAAGCGAAGGGAGAGCCAATTTTCCTCTCAGTGAATCCTATGAAAACTCAGATGAGAAATTTCTCAGCTGCAGGCACCAATTTTCTAACCTGTAATAGTGCTGCACGATTTGATAAAAATGTGCGATTGCGATTTGAGTGGACAATATCGCGATTTGCGATTGCGATTACAATATAATTTAAAAAAAATGGTATCATTAGTCTTCTTGCTTGATTCAGTGTTTCCCCTACATTATATTAGGGGGGCACTGACCTGACCTGACATAGTTATTGTTATGGACAGTGTGTAAATGACCATCAACAGACTGAGCACAGTCAAACACACTGCTCTAGTTTCCCGGCGCAGCACAGGGTGGCGAACCCCGCGCAGAGCTAGTTTCGAGCAGCGCAACCCGAGGCGCGCTCAGTTTGGTAGTTTGGCAGACCGAGGTGCGCTGAGATGGGTGTGGCGGCGCAGCAGGGGGAGGTTTCAACAGATCCAGCTTGGCGCAGTGACAGTTTCGTGCCAAAAGGCTTCGCTGAAGGTGTGCTAAAAGCTTGCCAGCTGAAACCAGGTCTACTGTCAGCGCAGGCGGAGCGCAACCGGTGTAAGCCGAAGTTTGGCTGACCAGCGGACAGTGCGCACACGTCACCAAAACCTCACAGGCAGGTTTCCAGAATATCAGGCACATTAACAATGCAAAAAATAGCCACAAAACCACTATTCAATGCAACTATCTGCAATCAGCACATAAATGTATATATCGACTGTCCCGTCACATCTGATGTCAGATCAAAGGGGATTGGCACCGTTTGGCACGGGTAATGGAAACCGAACCTGATTTGATTAACACAGCCTGCAAACTAATGAGTTCACATCCCTCTCAGCCAACCACAAACAGCCACAGCATCAGA
>NC_065522.1:2633688-2660894 GCF_006386435.1 Epinephelus moara | reverse complement strand
GGCGAGGAGAGGGGCTCATTTGATTGGTGTGATGTGTGTAAAACCCACTCCACGCCTTCCCTCCTCCCTCTTTCCGACTTGCGCAGGTAGGAGGGACGGAGGTGGGAAAGAGGAGTAGCTCCTCCCTCTTTCCGACTTGCGCAGGTAGGAGGGACGGAGGTGGGAAAGAGGAGTAGCCGCGTCAGGCGCACGGTGTGCCAAACTTGCAAAATCCGCCTGGCCACACCCAGTTGGCGAAGCGCAGGTGCGCTGCGCCCCCGCCTCGCCCGGTCTGCGAAACTAGAGCCCTTTGTCTTTAAAGTTACACGGCTTGGCTTTCTCTCGCATGCATTCCTCCTACTTTTCTCTGTGCTGTCTCAAGTGCTGATGTAGATTGGTCGTGTTGCCGCGGGACGTGGCAACTTTAACTTTTAAAGTTTTAAACAGCACGTCTTTCTGTTCAATATCGCCGTACCTGAATCCAAAGTATCGCCTTGTTATAGACGTTGCGGTTTTTTCGCTACCAACTCAGCTTGTTCTTGGTTGTGCTCATGCTCTTCTTCAGCGACTATATTGGTCACTGCTGCACGCCGGGTGGTCACCTGACCATACGTGCTGCACACACCAGGATAGCTTATGGGCGTAATGTCAATAAACTCCACACACTACAGGAGAGGTAGTCACATTCACAGGCACACACGTTAACATTTATTTACATTAAATCGCAAATCACAGCCTTTTATGCAGTTATGTAATCGCACAGCCTGACATTGCGATTAGATTAATCGTGCAGCACTAACCTGCAACCATGATTACATTTCTGACACCACAGACATAAAGAAGACATCTACGTATTTGGGAGAATCTCATCTCTCTGGTGGTATCCATATGCTGACAATCTGACTAAAGGTTTTGGCGGGAAAAGGAAGAGTTTGAGAGGTTTTAACTACATTAAAACAGCTGCCTGTTCTGAGCTGCTTACTGCCCCTCCCCCCTCCCCCCTCCACTGCTCCAGGTGTCCCTCATTAATTACCATAGCAATGACCACTGACACACTAACTCACAGACATGTGGTCGTGTGCGTGTCTCTGAGATGACAGCAGCAGAATATCAATTTTAAACAGCCTGTAAACATTATATGTCCGTGTTTTCAATCCATCATATCCTACTATGGCCTTTACTAATAATACAACTGTTGCTACTTTTTTTAAAGATATTTTTTAGGGCATTTTTGCCTTTAATTGATAGGATAGTGAAGTGTGAAAGGGGGAGAGAGAGAGGGAGAGACATGCAGCAAAGGGCAGCTACGTACATGGGGCGCCTGCTCTATCCACTAAGCCACCGACGCCCCAACTGTTGCTACTTTTGAGATTATGAATGTTAAATACATACTGTAAGGTACTGTAAATACATACAATATTATACACATAACTGTGTTGACATGTGTTTAACCCATTAGTTACCAGTTACTGAGTTTCAGGCTGTTAAAAGCAAAACTAACCAAAACTGACATCCCTACTAGAGGGCCTTAAGAAATGCTGCAGATTTAATGCTGTATATGTTGATGTGACGTAACAGCTGTAACTCTCCACCCCTTAACCTGCCAAAGATTTCACAGATATGTGCTGTAGTGACACCAATTACTCGCTGAGTCTTTATCCCCTCACAGCTCCTGTCCATCCCCAGTGTGTCAGTCTGTCCTGCTTTGAATTCAGATTATATTCTGCTCTACCATCTCAGTCTGGGCTTCCCCAGCCAAGTCCTGCTGTACAGGACACACACACACACACACACACACACACANTGAATTCAGATTATATTCTGCTCTACCATCTCAGTCTGGGCTTCCCCAGCCAAGTCCTGCTGTACAGGACACACACACACACACACACACACACACACACACACACACACACACACAGCAACTATGGCTCTGTAATAGTTCCTCCTATCTCTCTGGCCCACTTTAGTCCGCAGATCTGCAAGTGCGATGAAGTCCGGACATTTGGGCTGAATCCAAATGAATCCAAACTCCTATATCAGTTTGTTCTCAGTCTCCAGTTGTTTTAATTGCGATAGATTCATTTACTAAAATGCTTTACACATGATTTGTAATTTATGTTCATGGTTTAACCTCCATTTTACATGAATTGTCATGTAAATCATCGTCATATCAGTTTGCTGCTGCAGAGCAGACCTGTCCCCTCAACTACAGAGGCTAAATAAATTGTGTCTGACCATCAGGTTGATGAGGAAAAAAAAATACAAGACAACAGCTTTCATTAAAGATCAGTCAGATATAGTCAGGGCTTCACATCTGTACAGATGTTATTTTAGGAATCCTCATCTCCCACTGACCAAAAGTCTCTGTGATGCTAAATACTTCAATAATTAAAACAGTCCAATGTCAGTGTACAGTAGACTACATACAGTTTATGATACAGTTGTGAATAACTGCATTGCAGGACGATTTAAGGTGAGCCCGTAAATTTTCTGCTCGTGCTCCTAAAATTTTTCAGTTAGGGGCTACAGCGCTCTACTAAAAAAAGTTAGTCTGGAGCCCTGTATTCCAGCCAGAGCCTGGACTTAGCCACTGCATCAGCTCAGAGAGCAAAGAACGACAGCCATCACACAGCTTACGTCGCTTTTACAGTAACACAGTAATATGATCACTCAATACCTAAAAAACACACATTCAAAAAGAGCAGCAAGGCAGGCTGCAGAATATCAGGAAAACATGTGATATGCGATAACGATGCTGAATGTTGTGATGACGATATGACTCATGATAAATAAACAAATATTGAAGTAAACAGTTTTGATGTCTTTTTGCTTTAGGTTTATGCTGCTAAAAGAGACCCCAGACAATAAATACTATACACACTGAATAAAAAAAAAAAATTCAGTAATGTCGATTGATTTCCATTTTAGTTAGTCCCCGGGACCCACAGGTGATCATTTTAATGGGTCCCCAAATATTGTGTATTTTTTTTGTCAAATTGTCACGTTAAACTGGTGTTTGATGTTCTGTGGTTCTATCTATGGTTATATTCATGTATGATGAAAATGGATCTGAAAGTTAAATAAAATCCTAAATCTGAAAACTTTATTTTAGAAAACCACAGAGATGATAATTCGACAGTCAGTGGTGGAGAGAGCTTTTACTTCAGTAAAATCGAAAAATACCACGATATAAAACTACTCCATTAAGATGTAAAGCCCTGCAGTAAAAGTTAACTTTGACCCGACTTGGGACAGCTGTAGTGTGAGAGAGGAAAGACTGATCGTCCTTTCTTACAGATTCCCCAGCCCAGTCACCAGAGGAAAATGTTGGCATAATACATTTCTGTAGACCAAGTATATGTTACATTTGCAAGTTTCATACACATTATATTAATGTGTCTAAAGTGACGTAGCATATGAACTGACTTTGTCATCAGGAGGTGGAGGGGAGGGTGGATGTCATGGCAGGTAGGCAAGATGCCTGCCAAGGTGTAGACTACTGTTCAAGACAAACAAGGAAACCAGTTGAATTTTAGTGAGTCATGTGTGTGTTTCCATCAGCTTTTCAGGCTTGAAATGTACAAGTTTTGTAGCAACCCGTCTGTTTTTCCATCGGCTTATTAGGCCCCAATCATGCATGTTTTGTAGCAACTCGTCTGTTTTTTCATTGGCTTTTTAGGCTCCAGTGGGTGTTTTGTAGTGACATATCAGTGTATTTCAGTCAGCTGTTTTGGGTCAGATTGTAGTTGTTTTGTAGCAACCCATCTGTGTCTTTCTATCACACTTTTAGGCTCCAATTGTTGGTGTTTTGTAGCAACCTGTCTGTGTTTTTCCATTGGCTTTTAAGGCTCCAATCATGGGTGTTTTGTAGCAACCTGTCTGTGTTTTTTCATTGGCTATTTAGGCTCCAGTGGGTGTTTTGTAGTGACATATCAATGTTTTTCCATCAGCTTTTTTGGCTCCAGTTGTAGATGTTTTGTAGCAACCTGTCTGTGTTTTTCCATTGCCTTTTTAGACTCCAATTGTTGGTGTTTTGTAGCAACCCATCTCTGTTTTTCCATCGGCTTTTAGGCTCCAATTGGGCGTCAGTATTTTTCCATCAGCTTTTAGGCTCCATTGTGGATTTGTGTAGTGAACCTGGAGGGGATAGTGCCATGAAAAGCAGCTACTTTTTCTGATGAGATTGTGCCACCAAAACCAGGTAACTGAAGACAAAACATAAACCTTTCCTAACAATAACCAAGTAGTTTTTTTGCCTAAACTTAACCACTCTTTAACCCCATTGTTGTCAAAATGTAAAGTTTCAACATATCTGTCATATAATAACCTACAAATGTAATATGTCTGTAGTTTGTACAAACATATGTGCCAATATATTTCTGGTGATTAGGTTGGGCTCCCATACAGTCCCCTACTGTATGAGTGTCCCACATCTATACACTAAAACTTTTTCCTTTGCCGCAGTTCACTGATATTAATAATCAGTAATAACCAAGCCTGACTCTGTGGTGATAACATGCACAAACAGAAACTTTGTCAGTGCGGTGCCGGATAGTCCAGCTGTAAGAACAGAGAGGCCAGATGGGCTGTGTGTATCCATCGTGCATATGTATCTGTATACAGTCTGTAAATGTTATATGTTGAGTTGAGTTTAGAGAGTACCAGAATCATCTACCCAGTATAAGGTCAATCAAATGTGATATGTTGTGTCTGATGCTATGCCTCTGTTAATGTAACTGAAAAATGAAGACAGACTTCCATATCCTGATCTGCAGGAAAATAGTAAAAACCACCCTCATCTTGCTGCCCATATCCCACATACCCCGCTCATAACAACTGAGACCACTCTCTCCCCTGCTGCTTGTACAGTGAGCTCCCCATGTATGGAATACCAGGTGGGCCAAAAACGCTCTTACTACCTCCCCATCCCTGTCATTGTAACCCACAGAACATGTAGACAGTGAGCGACCACAGACAGGTAGCGTTTGGGTGCAAACACCTGCCGCCTGCGCCCACTGTGTCCCGCCTCTGCTTGAGCCGCTCCTACAGCTTCAGCAACCTGCACTGTTGGCACTGCTGAATGTCAGGGGCCGTATTCACAAAGCTTCTAAGAGTTGCTCCTAGTGAGGAAATTCTAAGAAAATTCTTAGAATTCCCCCTAAAGTTAAGACTAGCTCCTTGTAAAGATAAAAGTTATTCACAAAGCATCTTAGACCTTAAGAGAGCTCCAAAGGTGAAAAACTGTTAGGAGCAGGGAGGAGGACTTTTCTGAGGCTTAAGAGTTTCTTAATCAGTGGAGAAAATGGTGGAAACACAAAGAGGTCGGAGAAACGGTCTCTAAACACAAAATGACAGTGAGTAAATGAAATGCTTCAGATGAGATTGTGCAGGGATAATGTTTGTGATTGATCTCATTTGGGATATACACACATTTCACACCTATCAAAATAAATAACGCTTTAACGCCAGAAATAATTATTTTTATCACAATACTAAGATATTTGAAAAACTGGAAAAATGCAACAGTGCAGCAGTGGTGACTTTTGTCTGTCTCAGCCTTCCATCAGCAGAGTGATCACACTAAAAATGACAACACTGTCAAGGTCATATTATGAGGCAGTTAATTTCATCTCCACTGGGTGTCCGCACCTTGCAGGCCCACAAAAGGGCGTGTCTGTGACAATCAATCACATCCGTTAAAAGAAAGCATCACACCTAGCAACAGGGTCAACTACATCCTCTCAGTAAGATAAAAGTTTCTGTCCCTTCCTTGCTCAGAGTTGCTCTTAGAACTTTCCTAAATCACTCCTAAGCTAAGACTCCTTCCTAAAAGTTTTTAGTCTAGTAAGATAGGAGGTCTCGATCAGAATGTTTGTGAATACAGCTCCAGATCTATACCAGATAAAGCCTTTATTGTTGATGACATGATATGCAACAACAAACTTGATTGTATTATGCTAACTGAGAGCTGGCTGGATGAGACTGGTAACAAAGAACTGATAGAAACATCACCTGAATATTTTATTTGGTACATTGTCCTAGATTGAATAGAAAGGGCGGGGGAGTTGCAACATTTTATGCTGATCACTTAACCTCTAGTAACATTTCTTTTGGCAATTCCACATCTTTTGAGTATATTGCTGTCATCTTAAAATGTGTGTCACCTACCCTCTTAATTACATTGTACCATCCACCTCAGCTTCAACATGGCTTCCTAGGAGAATTCAGTGAGCAACTACCAAAAATTTCAGTTGAATTTGACTGCACTGTTATCTCAGGAGACTTCAACATCCATACTGGCAACCTCAATAATCCGGTTACAAAACAGTTAACTGAACTACTAGAGGGGTTTGAATCCTCACAGCATGTTACAGGACCCACTCACAAACAGGGCCACATGCTTGATTTGGTCATCTCTGAAGGTTTGAACATTACCATAACATCTGTTTTAGATGTGGCAATCTCAGATCATTTATGCATATTTTTTGGTATGACCTGGCTCCATAAAAATACCAATGCAGTCAGAATTATTAATAAATGCTTCATACATGAAAGTGCAAATTTTAACAGTGTCCTCGGCCAAATTATTGATAACATTGCACCTATAAAAACAAAAACGATATCTGCACCACCAAAGGCTCCCTGGAGAAAAGGGGAAAGAATATCTGAGCGTAAGTGGCAGAAGTCCCGGTTGCTGGTTCACCTAGATATCTATAAAAATTTGACTATAACAAAGAATTGAAACTCTCTGGACAATTATACGTTTCCAAGTTAATACATGACAACCAAAACAATGCCCAGTTCTTATTCTCCACTATTGAAAAATTGCTTAACCCGACAAGAACCATTCCTGCCGAGCTCCTCTCCTCAGTTTTATGTCATGAATTTGCCAACTTCTTTCAAGACAAAGTTTCAAATATTAGAAAAATTCTAACAATTTCATATACTGATGAATCTGACCCGTCTCTGCCCCTACATCATCAGACTCCTGTCAGCACAATGCAAAATTTCTCCCTCATTACCCTCAGTGATCTACAATAGGTGATGCAGCAACTAAACTCCTTCACTAGCTCCTTGGACCCGGTCCCCACAAAATTTTTCAAAAGTGTACTCAATCTGATGTGTTCAACACTGTTAACAGTTCATTACGATCTGGAGTCTTCCCCCCTTCTCTCAAGCGTGCTGTTGTTACACCATTACTAAAAAAGAACAACTTAGACCCATCCATAATTTAGTAGTTACAGACCAAACTCCAATATCCCCTGTCTTAGCAAAATACTTGAAAAGGTCACCTAAAAGCAATTACATAGCTACCTCTCACTCCATAATCTGTATGATGTGTATCAATCTGGCGTTAGAACCAACCACAGCACTATGCAGCATTTCTAAAAGTAATCAATGATTTAAAGGTTAACAGAGCAGCTAACAAACTCTCCATTCTAGTCTTATTAGACCTGATGGCGGCCTTTGACACCATCAAACACACCACTTTGCTAAATATACTACAAAATTAAACTGGCCTATCTGGAAATATCATTACCTGGCTCTCCTCCTATTTAAGCTGCAGTGCATTCTCCGTCTCCCTTTGCAACCACAAATCTGGCAATTTGTACATCTGTAGTCCCACAAGGCTCAGTCCTGGGTCCATTACCGTTTAACCTCTATATGCTGCCACTTTGTTTCCATCATACAGAAACATAATGCATCTTAAAATGCATATTTTTTTATTTATTTATTTTTTTTAATTTTATATACTTTATTAATTCCCGAGGGGAAATTCAATTTTTTCACTCTGTTGTCAATTAAACACAGGTCCGAACACACACGTTCACAAACAAGACCTATACATGCAGTAAGTGGAGAGATGTCAGAGTGGGGCTGCCCATGACAGGCACTCCGAGCGGTTGGGGGATTCGGTGCCTTGCTCAAGGGCACCTCGGCAGATGATACACAATGATATATTTCACTTTCTCATAATATCCTCAGCCCCATAATTGACCTGGTTAACTGCATCAGTGGCATTAACATCTGGACAACAAAAAACTTTCTACAATAGTAAAAAGACAAAGCCTAGATTCTTGTGGTTGGCATCAAACATCAGAGGGAGGAAATCAGTTCTAAATTGATTTCACTGTCTCTAAAACCCTAAAACCACCTAAAAACCATTTCAAAAGTTAAGTCCATCCTGTCTCACTCAGATGCTGAAAAACTGGTTCATGCGCTCATCTCCTCTAGACTAGATTACTGTAATGACCTTCTTGCCATATTCCCCCAAAAGACTGTGGGACGGCTCCAACTTGTTCAAAAACATATTGGGACTAAAAAACAGGACATATTACTCCCATACTCAAAACACTTCACTGGCTTCCAATAAAATACAGAACTGATTTCAAAATACTCCTAGATCATCAGACACTGGTCTCCTAATTGTGCCCATGAGCCAAAATACATTTATTGAAGGTGCATTCTATTATTATAGCCCACTGGGTGGGCTGGGGATGAATTACTCTTAAAACTTTTTTATGTATATTAAAGTGCATTGAGATTACTCTGTATGAAATGTGCTATATTTAAAATTTGATTGATTAACTCAAACTCACTTATTGAGATGATGAACAAAACAGGAAATGACAACAAAACTGGTCTTGCACACTTAATGATATTAATGGGATGAAAAAGACGGCCGCTGGAGAAAATGCTTTTTCAACACCATGCGTCCCCTGGACCGTTAAACATCATCGGGTCATCATCGATATGAGTCAATACATTATCAATCAGCATGCCCAAATTGAATCTGCAGATTTTTTAAATGTTTTCAACAGTGATCCATTGATTCTTTTTATTTGCTTGTAATGTGAAAGACAATATTCGTTTATGAAAACAATTGTTTTTGAACAAAAATAACCTCACACAATACATTAAAACCTAAAATTACCTCAAGGTGTTCTTGAGATGTTATATTCATGAATAATTTAATTCATTTTAATTAATTAATTAATTTAATTTTAATTTTATATACTGTATTAATCCCCCTGAGGGGAAATTCAATTTTTTCACTCTGTTGTCATTAACACACAGGTCCGAAATTTTTCACTCTGTTGTCATTAACACACAGGTCCGAAATATACACACATGCACAAACAGGACCTATACATGCACGAGCAGTTGGGGGGTTCAGTGCCTTGCTCAAGGGCACCCCGGCAGTGCCCAGGAGGTGAACTGGTGCTCAAGGGCACCCCGGCAGTGCCCAGGAGGTGAACTGGCACTGGCACCACCAGTCCACGCTCCGACGGGGACTTGAACTGGCGACCCTCCAGTTCCCAACCCAAGTCCCTATGGACTGAGCTACTGCCGAACATGAGACAAACAAGGTCAAAGTGACCTTGATCTTTGACCTCTCCACTGATTTTGGGGGGGGACTCAGGGGTTTTTTCGGACCTAATTGTATTGTGGAGTTTTGCACAGAAGCGACCGGATCTTTGCTCTCAAACCACAAAAAATGTGATGGCACAACAGTCTCCTTCATTATTCTGTGCTTTCTTTTGATTTTCACATTGGCTAGTCATCCTGTTTAATTTGTCTTCTGACTAAATCGGAACCATTGAAACAAGTTGTAGGAAGCCTCTGCAAGTAATTGGTTGCTGGCAGACACTCTGTGCTGCAATAAAATGGTTAATCAGCAGTGCCGTGCACTGTAGAGCCAATGCGCTGCTGGTTCTGCCGGCCTGAATAGAATTAAATGTCTATAGCCTTACTGTTGTGTACAGCCTTATAGACTGAGCTGAGTAGTGATACGCGGGTCGACACGTAACCCGCGGGACCCGCAAAATGGACCTGCGGGTCGGGCAGCAGTGATCGTCTGTTAAATCGGTATGTAAATGATATTTTGACATTATTGGCTATTACTGTCATGGCATCGAAAGGTACTGATGCGTTGAGCAGGTGACAGTCTGCGGCCGTTTCCAAAACACACTTGTGTCACGCACTCCAAAAGAAACTTGTTGAAACTTTAAACAATAATTTATTGTACAAAACGGGAGAAACAAACGTTGACGAAAACGGTTCCATAATTCATATTAAATTCAAAAGATAACGAAAAAACAGCTACAAGTTAGAGGGAATAGTGATAAAGTGGTAAAACTTGGCATTGATCCACAGCCTCAGACGGAGGAGCTCAAGTGTGCCGTGCGCACAAGCTCAGTTGTTAGGCTATACTATATTTTCACATTTTTAACAATGCAATTTAAAAGTTTTGATTTTTATTGATAACCTACATTTACCAACAACAAAAAGACTACATTTAGCACCAAAAAAAGTTTAAAAAAAAAAAAAAAAAAAAGTAAATAAAAAAAACGAATATCGAATACCAAATTTTCATAACGAATACCTACCCATAGAAACGAATATCCGAATATCCGAATATTTGGGTACAGCCCTAAAAGAAACCAACAATAAATGATAAAGCATATTCAGTCATTTGTTTGTAAGTTGTTAATTTAAGTAAGTGATCGTCTGGTGCTATGTGTCTACGTTGTAGGAAAAAAACCCAGACGCAAAAGTGACAAATTTCATTACAATGTTTTTAAAAAGAGACATTTATTATTCAAAACACTACTCTGTTTGACAGCTAACCATGTTTGCACTCTGTGGCACCCTAGATACACTTTCCACCATTCAGGCTGAGGTTGGAGTTGTTATGACAAGTCAGCGTGTGGGCAGGCAGGTGGCACTGCCAGGGGAAAGTGCTGTCACCATCCTGCCTGCATCACCACCAGCTAGACAGTCAGACGGCGCCATGAGCAGTCAGTGTGATATCCATCATAATCTCACATCTCTGACAGTCTGGTCCTCTGACATGCAGTACACTCTCAGCTCCTCCACACATTCATATCTCAGTTTTGACAAACTAGGATGAGTAACGAGGAGTGAGTGATTCAGTGCAGAGACTATTGTTATCAAGTTCCTCCTAGCAGAACTATGGGTAATATGTCTGAACTGATAATCAGAGGAGGGGCGAGAGAAGCACACATTTGTATTTCTTAAATGAATAAATATTACAGTGACTCTAATAAAGTGTATCCTAGAAACTTGGTGGCTTTTCTTTTTTTTTTTTTTTTTTTTTTTTAAAACAGGGTTTTATTACTTATCGCCAGACTGCAGTTACAACATGTGCTGATGGCTTACGCTGTTCATTTGATGAAGTTGATGTAGTGTGAACGGAAAGAGGGCAGGTTCAGCTGTTAAGCTGCATTCACATAAGTAATTTCCTCTTCACGTGGTAGGGTGCAGAAAATACAGAGGGAAAGTGCAGCAGAGGTATACATCACCTAGGCAACAACAGCTGCAGTGTCAGATGTTTTGTGTGGGTTAAACATTAAAGAGGAAGTCCGTTTGGGGAAAATGCATTTGCGTTTATTTTAAAGAAGGCCCGGGCATCACCTTTCAGACCAGATGTTGTGCGATGAAGCATAGCCTCCTGTCACTGTGTCTGCCGAGCAAAGCGCTGGGCTAACTTTAGCATTAGATTTAGCTAAGTTTGTAGAGTATGATTATTCACAAACCTGGCAGCCCCATCTGCTGACTTTTAGCCATAAATTACTTTTCCTTGTAAGATCGTGGTTTGTTTTTGACGTTGTGTTATAGAGTTCAGGAATGACTCTCTCTTCCATCATGCTATCTCCCCTGCTTGCATGTGTCACTACAGTCTCTTTCCACAGTCACTCCTCGCTTCTGGCTACAACACATACAGCAGTTATCTCATTGCACTTTGAAAGGTTAGCGACAAACAAGGTCAAAAGGTGAAAAAATTTAAACTTTGAGCACAAATCTTGGTGGCAAGGGTAACACTTCAGCCTGGTTGAGTGGCACCACTGTCCCCTATGGAAAACAATAGCACAGCCAGCTCACACAGACTGTAAAAAAAAATGGACATAGCTAACATGACACCACCCACTGGTTTGTAGATTCCCGTTTTGAAGCCTCGAGTTTGGCAGTCGTTGTCTTGGATTTTTTAGAGCCAGAAGTGACCATAGGGCAGCTATGGCTCAGAGGAAAGTAGGTTGTCTACTAATCGGAAGATCAGCTGTTCGGCTCCTCCAATCCGCTCGTCAAAGTATCCTTGGGCAAAATACTGAACACCAATTTGCTCCTGATGGCAAGTGAGAGTGAACTGTCACTGAGTAGCAGGTGGCACCATGTGTTGTAGCCTCGGCCAATGATAATTTGACATGTAGTTTAAAAGTGCTTTGAGTGGTCGGAAGACTAGAAAAGCGCTATACAAGTGCAGTCCATTTTACCGTTCTCAAAGCAGCCCTGCCCTTAATTATTGGTTCACTCATTTCCCGTAACCACTTATCCTGTTAGGGTCACAGGGAAGCTGGAGCTTATTCCAGCTTACATTGGAAGAGAGGCAGGGTACACCCTGGACAGGTCACCAGACTATCACAGGGCTGACACAAAGGGACACAGACAACCATTCACACTCACATTCACACTAGGGGTGTAACGATTACCGGTAAAATGATAAACCGCGGTAAAATTCCCGACAGTTAGTATTACCGTTTCAAATTTTAATTATCATTAAAACCGTGTTTGATCACCGTACTTTGAAAAACTCACGGTGATACTGCTCATTGCCTTGAAAAGCAGCAGCAATCCCTCAAACTCAGGCGCGCATGCGCAGTTTGCAATGCTTGGCCTCTGACACGTGGCGAAAGGCACCCCCCACGGACAGTGCTCCGGAGATTTTTTTTCCCCCTCTAAAAGGACCAAGTCTGAAGTCTGGACGTATTTTGGATTTTATAAGGATGCTAAGAGGAAACTAATTGAAGATGGTCACCCTGTCTGCAGAAAATGCAGAAAAAAAGTCACCGCAAGGGGGGGGGGTAACACTTCAAATTTGATGAGCCATCTCTGTGACCACCACCCACAACTCTATAGCGAGTGTACCTGTGCCTGGTACACACTACACAACTTTTCTGCCCATTCTGAAAGTCACTATGTCACATTCCACGATTGTGGAGTCATAAAATCGTGCCATGACTTGGTCGACAGACATGACACACTACACGATGGTCCACATCAGTTATCCCCGGTCGTCTTTCACTACTTGTGTGATGTCATCAAGTTATTCTTGTCCTATTTTTATAACTTTTAGTATTATTTCAGTCACTGTGTCTGTTCATGTGCGAGCCAAAATGTTGTTGTAGTAACGTAAAAAGCGCCAGCAGATGGCAGGAGTTTCATTTGAAGTACCATAGGCAAACATACAAATCACTGAATCCTCCACAACCAAGTTCCTGCAAATGTTTCACAATAAAAGCCTATTTAGAAAATGGAGGGATTCTCTCAGCTGAGGTTATATGGGGCTTTTAATTTGAAACAAATTCAGGAAGCGTTGAGTTTGAAATGACGGCACGATGCATTAACTTTATCAAGGCAACGGGAGCGGATAAAAAGTAAAAATATACAGAGGGATTAATAAATAACGGCCCATTTATAATGTAGTCTGTTTCAAATGAAGCTGGGAGCCTCTGCAGTTGTGGTGAGTAGACCGCCACTATTTTTTAATGTTCTTACTGTATGTCCGTCTCCATTACGAAGAAATAACATTGTTTGCTAGCTTAATGCTAATGGCAGTACTCAGCAGGTTGACAAAGTGCCACAAAACATTAAAAAGGCTGGGGTGCTGTTGCCCTACAGTTGTCTATGGCAGCAGCTAACTCTAACTCTAACTGTTTCTATTGGTCAAAGTGACGGCTGTGATGGGAGTAATTGTGAACGACAAAAGAAAATCAAACATGCTAGACTTTGTTAGACAGAAAGTACATTGTGCTATTTATTTTATTTGTTTTTCGAAATAAAACTTGGTTAAATAATTTCAGTGTGTGTATAAAGTACTCTTTGAATGTTTTGAGCACATTTCAGCAATACTGCGATAATAATGATAACCGTGATCATTTTGGTCATAATAACCGTGATATGAAATTTACATACCGTTACATCTCTTATTCACACTTACTGCAAATTTAGAGTCTCCAATTAACCTGCATGTCTTTGGACTGTGGGAGGAAGCTGGGTGTAAGCTGGAACAGCTCACAAAACCTATGCTGACCTGGGGTGAACATGCAAACTCCACACAAAAGGGCTCCCCCACCCCAGGGTTCTAAACCCCCACCAGAACCAGGATCTCTCTTGCTGTGAGGCAACAATGCTAACCACTGCACCACTGTGCCGCCATGCCCTTAATTATGTAACTTTAAGCCTTAATAAAACGTAAACAGGTGAGTTTCTCATATTGCATTGCCAAGTATATACTGTGTATATACACACAGTGGTAACATTTTAAACTCTACCAAGGACCCGTATTGTGAAAAGTCTGATTCCCATGTATCTTTTATTATAAAGCAGGTATAGGCAGGCAGAGTATTCTGTTTTAGGACTAAGTAGTAAACAACTTGTACTTTGCATTGTTACTGCAGCATCATTGTAATGGTGTCTTGTCTGATTTCAAACACTGATTTATAAAAAAAAAAACTGCAGGATTATAAACAGAGAACTTTTTTCCTCTAGCTCAGGACCAATATATCTTTGTAACTGTGTAAAAAATTTTTAGTGCCCCTACGTCGGAACAGGATGAAACGATACGGCTTTCACCTTAAGGCCTATTGTAAACCCATGAGGGTTGGGCACATATAAGTGTGCATGACACAAAATAAAAAAATCAATCAATGTAGGTGCGACAGAAATACTGTTTAAGTATCAAAAAGTTCAGTCCACACAGAATGCACACAGTTTGTGTTCAGAAACTGTTACTCTAAATTTATGTTGTCCGTTCTGTACACACAACATCTGTTGCACATCTGGCCGTCCTGGAAGAGGACTTCCTGAGGTCCAAATGTGTGGAGTTAGAAAGAAGTGAGCTTAGAGACCTTTACAGCTTTTCAGCATTGCTTGAGGCTATTAGCTGCTACTACAGTAGCTTAACACATCTGAATGTATGATGGAACTGTCAGATGTTAAATTGCATTTTGGGTAATGTAGGTGTCAGGTTTTGACAAGGAAGAAGAATGTGTGAGAAAAAAAAAATTGAAAGAGAGAATCTCATACACAAAATCAGTTACATAAACTAGGAAACACTGCCAGAGCCTTTTTGGAAGGCAATGTGGAGGTCAGTCTTCTCATTAGGCTTTGGCGGTATCACAGTATTACTGTATAAAGGTGTGTTAAGTAGAAATACTGTCATACACAAATACTGTCATGTACCTTATATCACGATTAAATTTCAGAAAGGTATGAAAATATGAAAAAACAAATACCACCCAAGTCTACTTTTCAAATCAAATCAGTCTAAAAACTGTTTTTCCCTCACCATGCAAATGAGGCTGAAAACCAGTCTTACAATAACAATTGAACCAACAGTCTCTCCATGTATTTCCAATGTTCCTTCACTGCATGGATGAAGAGGTGAAAATCCACTGAACCTGCTATCTTTTAATGCTTGTGAAGACATGCTTGAGGTCTGAGAGTTTTCTTTGTCAACAGTGTTCTCATAGTGTTCAGTACAGATGCACAGGCTGCAGCCTTTATGTAGCGGGTTCTGCCTTTGACTGAGACTTAAGCCAGGAGCTGGCTGATTAAGATGAGGTGTCAAACTGTTTTAATAGCTCTTCAACTGTCTTTCACCTCCTGGTGTCTCATCTCAGTCACCTCTGCACAGACGAGCTCAAAGCTTCACGCGGACGCTCAGCACAGCTCTCATGTGGCACATGTTTCTGTGTTACAGTCTTGTGTGGTTTCTGTTAAAGCATCAGTAAAACACTACCCAACAGTGCAGAGAAAAATGGAGTTCAGGCTCACACATAGTGGTGGACTGTGGTATGGAAAATTTTAGATGTCATGCATATCTGACTTTAAATAAAAAAATCTAGGAAATATCACCCAAACCACACACCGTGTTCTGGCTACGTTTGACACAGAAAAACACTGAGTGGTGGAAACTACCTTTGGGTTATATTTATTCATCCTGAGCCAGTGATTAGGGAAGCATTACCAAAATGCCATAGTATTAGGAGCAGAGTATGTAACTGCCATTTAGGGCTGCAACTAACGATGATTTTCATTTTCAAACAATCTGTCAATTATTTTCTTAATTAATGGATTAGTTGTTTATAGGGATGCATGATGACATCGGCACATCATCGGTATCGGCCAATATCGGCTTTAAAAAGGATCATAATTGGACAACATGCTTTTTCTTATTTTACACAATGAATGAATATTACATACCTTGAAAAACATTTATTTTACGTCTCCATCTGCTGGTGGGCCATCATGATAAGAGTATGCATGCATAATATGATCTTAATTACAAGACAGAAAAGACTGGATGATTACTAAAATTAGGTGGGGAAAAAAGTGGAGATATGGATAACGGTATTGGTTATCGGCCAAATGAGTTGTTATCAGTATATGGGATATCTGCCAAACGTCCAATACCGTGCATCTCTAGTTTGGTCTATAGACTGAATTACAATGACACCATTTTATAACATAGATTTTCTGTCAGCCCTGCTAAATTTGTGCTAAATTTAGGTTCTTAACTAGCTGCGAGATAGCCAGGTTGAGGTTTTCAAATGTAAATATCAGTAAACATCAAGCAGCAACCTCCAGGGCTGACGAGTGGCTGGCTCTAAAGCGGTCTCACCGCAGGCCACTCAACTGGACCTCCGTACCGTGTTTTGAGGTGCTAAAGCCGGCCAACCGGCGCCTTTTGGAGATGTTTTTTGTACAAATGTCGGAGAAATGGTATGGCTTGCTGTGCAGATCATCATCATGTACCAACAGACCGTCCAAGACACCAGTGCTCCAGTTTATTGGTAAGTGACATTCTATTATCATTTTATTTATATGTTAGCACTATTTACAAGTATCGTTTTTCTGGCTTGTAAGCTTAGCTCGTTATCTTGCTATGGAGCTGCTAACCTGCAAGCAGCGAAATCCAAACGTAATGCAGAAGTGTTAGAATGTAGGGTGATAATACTTTTCAACAAAGGGCTTCTGTGTGAGGTTTGAATCCATTACGTTAACTAAAGGTGAGCTATGTGAGCTATACACTTATCATATGGGCAATGCAACATGAAGGTAACATAATGTTAGACTTGGGTAGGTAACACTTATGTTACGTTAGAAAGTTGCAGACTGTGCAGTTACAATAAGGTGTATGTGTGTAACTTAAAAATATTAATGTCATGTTTAGGTGGTGGTTGAAAGAAAAAACGTTATTCTAACTAGATAACACATCTTTGGTCCTTGAGGGTATACGGCAAGTTAATACAAAATTTGACGTACCACAAACCAAAACTTGACTAAACTTTATTGACTAAACACATCTCAAAGCTAAACTGGGCAAGACTGGAAGCCCTTGCTGGCCTATATGCTGCATTTTACACTCTGTGCCAAAAAGACAGACTTATTTGGAAACTTCCTGAACTGCTTTATGGTATATAACAAGAAGAGGGTGCTCTTCCTCCTACAAAAACTGGGCTAAAGCTTTCAGCTTTACTCTTACTGGCAGTTGGATAGAGATCTGAAAGACCAATTGAGCCAGTTGAGCCATTTAATGTATGGGAGAGTCAAAAATAAACTCATGTGAAAAGAATGGCAATCAAGGTGTGTCAGCTGAAAGGGGAGAAGAGGGTGGGTGCAAGAATTGAGAGTAGAGATCGACCGATCTAACGTCATTTTGAGGTAATCGGCTTGGGCCAATCCCTGTGCTCACGATGCCGATGACCAGAAGAGATACCTTACAACAGTGTTAAACTGTTGGACAATGTTAATGTGCTCTTGAACGTGCCCTTAACACTGACGCCGTCATCTCTCCGTTATTCATGTGTAGTGTTGGTGCTGCGATCATAAACAGACTGGAATACCGAGCAACTCACGCCAGTCAAATGTAACTGAAGGCTGTGTGTATCTCCAATTACAAGAACATTCAATAAATGTTAACATTTAGGTTAAGCAGTATTGTGTCATTTGTTATCATATTCAGTCCTAAATCCAAAAGCACAATTCAGGAGGCAGAGAGCAGGTGAAGCCTGGGCTTGAGGCGAGGGACAGGAGACCAGTAACGACAAAAAATGGTATTTTATCAGATGGGGGAGAAGAAAGTGATATCGGCCTTATATCGGCCATCGGCCGCCCTGCTCTCTCTCAATATCGGCATAATCGGCCTAAAGGCCATATCGGTTGACCTCTAATAGAGAGAGAATCTGAAATGAATATACTGAGTTTGTATAGAAGCCAATCTTGTGAGGAAAGAGACAGAAGGGAGTGTGAACTGCATCAAAATAATAAGAGAAGAAGGGGTCAGTAAGATGAGTAAATCAGAGAAGCTTTCAGATTTTTTCCTATCAGGAGTAGGCTATTGTTAATGCTGCCAATCAAAGTGTGAATAAAAGAGGTAAAAGGAAGGAAGGAAGGAAGGAAGGAAGTGTGCTTAATGTTGCCTCAGGAGCCAAACACACCCTTTCCATCTCTATCTGTTTACAGTACATGCCTCCAAAGTAACACAATATCTATGGAAAATGTTCCTGCTATGTTGCAACTCAAAAACTCCCCATTCAGGACGGTTCTCTTTTTACAGTTCTTTGCTTTCTGCTCTCAAGGGAGTAAAGATGGAGGGGCAGACCGAGCTGAAAACCAGCGAAGCGCTACAAGCCTATCTTTCTTTTCTGTCTGTCTGCCTGAGAAATCTATATCTATATCTGTTCTGCCTCGCTGCCAACCACTTCAGTCTTCATGTCAACCCTTCGACCCAACCCTGCCAAAGTTTAAAGTGCGGTGGCTGAAAGGAGAGGAGAGGAGAGATGATTTAAGGATACTGCTGACCACCGAATGCCGTGCTTCCCCCCACAATGAGCAGGATGTATGTACGCCACAGATCCCCACCTCCAACAGTCATTGACTATTTGAAGTCGGGGTCAGAGATGGAGATTCTGAACCGTTTCCCCACAATAAAGACTATGTATGTAATTCAACACAGAGACACCCTCTAGTGCACCGGTGGAGAGGCTCTTTAGCCTGGGCAGTGTTGTGCTGACTGTGAGGAGGAACAGGTTGTCTGACAAACAATTTGAGAGACTTCTCCTCATGAGGTATAACCACTTCTTTGATAAGCATGTCCAGTAAGATGGAAAAATGTGCTGTAAAGTGGTACCATTTTGCTTTGTCATGAAGATATCATGATATCTTCGTGACAAAGCAAAATGGTACCACTTTACTTGAGGTCAAAGAATTTATTCATTACACTGTCATTATGGTGTCATGACAGCCAGTTTTGTGTCGTATCCTGCCAAACATCTATCTGACCGAGCGTTAGAATCGGTCAGTAACCTTGGACATCTAATTATAATAATCATTATGTCACCTTGTCATAAACACAAAAAGAGGTGCATTTTTTGTTTATGTCAAGTTATGACAAAGACATCTTCTGGTAATGTCATCCTTGTTAATGTCAAGTTGTCATAATAAGGACATCCCAAACAAATTTAATGTCAACTTGTCATGACAAAGACAACTTCTGGTAATGTCACTTTAATTAATGTCAAGTTGTCATAATCAAGACAACCCAAACAATGTCAACTTGTCATTACAAAAACCAAAAGACACTTAATGACAGCAGTCATAAATGTTTATGACATGTACATAATGTTAATGACAAGTTCATGACAGTGTCATGTCATAGTTATGACAGTGTCATGTCACCCTTATGTTGATACCTTCAAGTAAACTGTTACCCAGTTTAGAATAATAAACATTCATTGACAAAGTCTAAGGCCTGATGAACACACACAAATCTCTCTCTTCTTCATAGTGAAGGTTTAACTATTACTTGCATTGCAGCTCTATAGGCTGAATTACAATGTTTGTTTACAGTGACTTCCAGGTAGAAAACCTTTGTAGAAAACAGTGCTGAGCAAATGCTGCCTCAACTGGTTAGTTTTGATCAACCTAAAAAAATTCAAATCAGTGTGTATGCTTTATCTAGGATATTTTCAGCACACTACCTTGCCATTGGACAGCTCTTTCCAATGGGAAACTGGAGCTGCTACCTCAAAGCCACCAGACTCTACTGACAAAAACAGTAATTTCACTTTGCAAAACAGGGGAGTTGCTGGTCTACTGTTGCTTCAATTGAGAAGTGTGTAAGGTGAAGTCATAAAAATATTCCAAATATATCGTACACTTAAACTGATATACATTTTTAAGGTGGCTAAAATACGTTTTGCTGTGGCTCCTGTCCTCAGCAGTCGGCCTAAATTTCGTGAAGACGCTAGCAAAGCAACACAGTACATAAATAAGCACAGCAGAAATGTCAGATAGGTCAGACCATTGTGTTAAACTATATAATAAATGTTACAGTTACGGCTGAAAATAACAACAGAAATGAACAAGTTTGCTGATTTTTAATATCTCCGAAACTGAAAACAAGTATCAGTTGTCTATCCAGAAGTGATTGTTGTTGTTGTTAATGCAACTTCACTATTCACAACAATTATGCACAGTAGTAGACAAAAGGTGTTACCATAGCAACATTAAATGTTTATGTAAACACACAAAATTAATAGTGCAAAAATGACTTGGCCAATCGCTGGCTCTTTGAATATATCTAAACTGCAGGAAATATGTTCCTTCAGCTCAGGTGCTGGTTGGCTATCAAGGCCATAGCAACAGCATTGGAAGCTCCTCTTGTTTCAGTGAGGTGTCAATGGAAAGGCCAGGAGTTTGTAGAACGGCAAAAATTATGGATAATACGTGGAGAAATATGAAGGTTTAAAACGATGCAGTTGGTGGATATCTATGGATGTAATAATGTGTTTGGACTAAATATTTCACTGGATTTAGATCGTTTGGACTATTGGCAGTGAGTGAGAAATTAAATGGGAGCTATGAAACTGGGATTCGGTCTGGATTATATGGATCTGTGGTTTACGATAACGCTTCATAGGTGAGATTTTTTGTCTGACAGACGAGTTTATTGAACCTGCTGTGGTGGCTCAATTTTGAAATGGTCAGCATTAATGGCGCTGTGAGGAGCGTAGCTTTTGAACATTATGTCATATGAGTAAAACAACAAATAAAGCTGCTGTTTAAATATCATCAAAAATCACCTTGGGGGGCCTGCAGGTGAGCCGTCAGATTTCTAACATGTACAAATAAAACAAAAAATTGAAGGAAAAACAAACTACTATACATACCATATGAATTTGTTTGATCTGTTGACAATCTTAAGAGTATCCTTCTACCATTACCAGTTTTAATATGAATGAGTGGTTAGGGGAGTGTCTGATCATTCTTATAATGACCTAAGATAATAACAAGGTTGTAGAGGGACTGTAGGTGTCAGGGAAAGAAAATTCATTTCATGCAGCAGTTTAACTTTTTTGTCTCAGCAGTTTGAGAAGCACTGACATCCATCCATCCATCCATCCATCCATCCATCCATCCATCCATCCATCCATCCATGAGCTGTTCCCAGGCCAGATGAGATATATAATCCCTCTAGCATGTTTTGGGTCTGCCCCGGGGCCTCCTACCAGTTGGACATGCCCAGAAAATCTCTAACAGGAGGCACCCAAGAGGAGAAGCGACTCTACTCCTAGCTCTTTTCGGATGTCTGAGCTCCTTACCCTATCTCTAAGGCTGAGGAAACTCATTTCAGCCACTTGTATGCACAATCTTATTCTTTCGGTCATTAACCAGAGCTCATGAGGTGAGGGCTGGGATGTAGATGGACCAGTAAATGGAGAGCTTTGACTTGACCTGGGAAATACCAGGCTCTCAGTTCTTAGTATCCAACTCCAATTCACAAGCACACATTACAGGAAGAACTACTATTTACAGCGTATATCATGTTAGTTCTATTGTTCACCTCTCATTCACAGTGACTAAGGGGAAGAAGGCCAATATAGCGATAATGTTCCACAGGTGTGAAGATCCTGTCTCAAACTCCTTTGAAGTGTTTTGATTCATCTTCATGGACGTGTAACTCAAACTGGACTTCTTTTTTTTTTTTTTACTTTATTTTTTATTAGTGTTTTCAGGTTGAAGGGAAAAGAAGAAGAAAAAACAAAAGAAAAAAAACAGGGGGTGGGGAATAGAGGTTGGTAGGAGCCACACAATGGTACAGAACAGGGTTTTTCAACTAACAATCAATAGGTTACGTCCCTTAGTGTATACGGTCCATTTTTTCCAATATTTTATATATTGGTCAAATCGCAGTCTTAAAGAAAAGGTAAGTTTCTCCATCCAGTGAATTTAATTAATAATTGCAATCCAGCTGTTTTTGGAAGGGGGGCTTGCCTGTAGCCATCTCTGTGTGATGGCTTTCTTGCTTGCGGCCAAAAGTAGTTTGAAAAGGTATTTGTCCTGGGTCATGAGATTGTCTGTGGTTTTGCCCAAGTACAATATGACAAAAGAGCAGTCACCTTCTATTCCAAAGATGTTCCTCATTTCTTTGGCAATCTCTTGCCAATATGGAGAAATTAGTGGGCATCCCAAAAAAATATGAAAGTGGTCTGCCATTGATTTACCACACAGCCTCCAGCATTCATTCCGCCCCTGGGACCCCTGCTGTAGTACTTTCAATTTTGGAGTCACAAAATACAGTATTATGTTTTTCCAGCAGAACTCGCGCCAGGATCTTGAATTGGTGGTCCTACTTTGCCCCTCCCAAATATCATTCCAATCATTCTCAGATATCTCCAGACCTAATTTCCTCTCACATTTCTGTTTGACCTGGGTAATGGAATAATTTTTGGAATTTTATAATCTATTATAAATTTGTGACATAAGATGTCTGTTGTCTTTTGTCTTAAATACATCAGTGAATATATTAATCAAATTGGGTTCACTGTCTGTTTGTTTAATTTCTTTATTGAAGTAATCTCTGACCTGGAGATATTGAAAAAAAAATTTTTTTTTCCCAAGGTTATTTGGTCAAAATACTGTAAGTCATTACCATTAGCTATAGTTCAGAAAGCCAGTACACCATTATATGCCCATTGCCTAAACCTCATATCTATACCGAAAGGTATAAACTCTGGATCAAATGACACCCATTTCAATATTTTCACTTTTCTCAACGTGAAATCTTTTGCAGGTCTTAAACCATACCCTAATAGCTACCTTGGTCCATTGGTTTGCTTTATCGAAATAAAAATTCTAGAGTTGGTAATTACCTAGTACACACTGTGCAGGTAGGTTGAATTGCATTAATTCCAAGTCTTTCCATTTGGCCGAGTAGTCCAGTTTGCACCAGCATACCAGTGGTCGTAGCTGGGCGGCTGTGTAATTGTCCTCAATACATGGGAGGAAAAGTCCACCCTCATCTTTCGGTAACCATAGAATTCTATATTTAATCCGCGGCCTCTTACTGTTCCAAACAAATCTTGAGCTCATCCTATTCCATTCAATGAAGTCTTTGGGGAACTGCAATAGGGAATGACTGGAATAAGTACAGAAACCGGGGCAGTACATTCATTTTTATTGTTTCGATTTGGTTTGACATAGTATGGTAGTATGTTCCATCTATCAAGATCAGCTTTAATTGCCTTGGTAAAAGGGCCATAATTAATTTAGTATAGTTCAGAAATATGTTTTGGGAGCCAAACTCCCAGATATTTAATAGCTGGAGAGTCCCATTTGAAGTCGAATTTACTTCGTAGATCAGCATTCAGTGTAAAATTATAATAAAGTATTTGGGACTTGTGTGTGTTCAATTTATATCCTGAGCGTAAGCTAAAGAGTTTAAGAAAGGACATTCATTTTAGTATACTTTGCTCTGGGTTTCTCAGAATGAGCAAAATGTCGTCCGCAAATAAGCTTATCTTATATTCAGTATCCCCAGTTAAAATCCCCTTAATATCTGGATCTTCCCTTATTGACTGGGCTAGGGGTTCTATAGAGAATGTGAAAAGTGCGGGCCTGAGTGGGCACCCCTCTCTCTAGTTTAATGAGTCGGGAAAGGTGCCCATTAATTCTTATTCTAGGTGTCGGGGATGAGTATACTGATCTAATGCATTGTACTGATCTCTCATTGATGCCAAATCGCCTTAATGGTTGATAAAGGTATTCCCACCCAACCGAATCTAACGCCTTTTCTGCATCTACACTTATTAACATTGCGCTTATATTTTTCTCAACCACATGGTCAACAGCAGGCAGTGTTTGCCTAATGTCCTGTGTTTGTCTTTCACGTACAAGCCCTGTTTGGTCTGGATCTGTTAGTTCAGCGACAATGTGTTCCATCCTTTTGGCAATAATTGACGCAAATAATTTGTAATACGTATTTAAAATAGATATCGGCCTATACAAACTGCATTCTCCCTTATTCTTGCCCTCTTTCGGAATAACTGATATTACTGCTTCGTTCCATGACTGGGGCATCTCTCAAACTGGACTTGTTGTTTCATGATTCATCTTATCACTTATACCTGTAGCAGCATGCTCACATCAGCACAGCCTTTGGCTCTTTTTTTGAAGCAGGGCTTTTTTTTGGTCTGAACACTGGAACAGCAGACACAATTGGGGACAATCAGTGTGAGGCTGAAAAAGACACAGTGAAGCCGTGAGGGGCTTCGATTAAGTCAAATTCACCATCATCGTGACTATGGATCTACAGCTCATTTATCAAGCAAAATGACAAACATTTTCTGGTTCCAGCTACTAAGTTTTGAGAATGTTCTGCTGTTCTTGATGGTCAGACTAAACTTTCTTGAATTGTCTTGTCATTTTTCACTGTTTTCTTTTCAGACCAATCGGTAAAAGCAGATTACTTGATGATGAAAATAACCGTTAGTTGCAGTCAAAGACAGCTGCATCTGCTGTATGAACATAGGAACTTAATGTACAGAAAAACAATATGTTAAGGTCACTAAAAACTCAATGTTGGTCACCATGGAAACACAATAAGCCAATGTTGTGAATATACATAGGAATATAGTTACCTGAGAACGTTTTAACACTATGGCAACAATCTTTCCCTGTCCTGAGCTCCTGCCAACCCAAACAGGAATGACACACATTCTTGGTTTATCTTTGAGTCTCTGCAAGTCTGTACCTGCTTCAACAACAGCAGTAGGAATAACTGCCCTAAAACA
Organism: Epinephelus moara; assembly: GCF_006386435.1. Taxonomy (NCBI): domain Eukaryota; kingdom Metazoa; phylum Chordata; class Actinopteri; order Perciformes; family Serranidae; genus Epinephelus; species Epinephelus moara. The sequence continues at coordinate 2,635,752 of NC_065522.1, read as the reverse complement.
CTAACAAATGAGTGTGATGCCACATATTTCTTCAGGAACTCTTACAAAACAGAAAGACAAATGTATGCACACAAACATAGCAGGGGATCAGACTTTAAATCTTTTAATCATCTAGGCTTTAAGAAATGAAGGTGACCACCAAAGCACAGACGTTCACCGTCCAATGGAATTCTGGACGTTTTTTCACTCGTTTTTGCATTTGCATGTATAAAAAATGCACCTTACTCTGGCAAATTAGAGACATTTTTCCGGTAATCCTGTGGGTCACGGGATTCCTGCGGCATGGGAGTCGATTTCACTGCTAATCACGTGGCTGGGACAGGACTAGTGTTGTCACGATACCAAAATCTTTGTTTCGGTACCGATACCAATATGAATTTCGATACTTTTCAGTACTTTTTCCTAAGGAAAAGTCCTTTTGGATACAAACCTTTAGAACAATAAATAGTAGGGGTGTAACGGTACCAAAAAATCATGGTTCGGTAAGTACCTCGGTACGGATGTCACGGTTTGGTTGCTCAAATGTTTCACCAAGTTGGTGTTGTCTGGTGTTGTCTCCCTTTGCGAGGCAGACTTTCTCTTGTCTTTTTTCATGTGCGCCAGCTGCGAATGTTGATACAGGTGTTGTCATACACACCACTTGTGCAATCTGTGCTCCAATAGGAACAAGAAAGGTGTTTGTGTGCATAAATGAGTAAAATAAATTAACTAAATGAATAAATTGAATCAATTTCAAAGTACCGGTATTTTCCAAATGCAGTATAGTACCGTTTGGAATACTCTAGTACCGCGGTACTATTTTAGTACCGGTATACTGTGCAACACTAGACAGGACAGGGGTAAAAAAAAGTGGGCAGGGCAGGACCAAGACCGGAATCATATTAACCGAAGATATAGAAACATTGGCCGCTGGATCATACATCAACAGCGCCGCCATATTGGAGAGGCAATACTTACATATTACTTGCACTACATATAGTACAAAAAAAGTTTTGCCTCTAATTTAATAAAATCTTGCTATTTAGGCTATAATCACTGCTGGACACTAAGGAGAGGAGTGTGTGCTGGCCTTACATGAACTGAATTAATGTGATTTAAAATAATTGTAAATTGTAAATGGGATTTGTAAAAATTCACGTCTGTCAAACATCGATTCGGCATATTTTCCTTGGTTAATACTTGTGGAGAACTCCCTATAAAATATCAATTAATGTGGAAGTAGACAATTTATCAACTTTGTAGCACTCTAGCTAGCTAGCGCTTTCTGCTTATTAACTCCCTGATCATAACAGAATATAGTAACTTTCACCATCGCTCATTTTAGAAAGGCCACCTCAAAAAACGTGTTATTTGTTTATGTAATATATTGGCATTTAGTTAGCTCCTATCTCCATCCAGGAGAGGCTGGGGGAAATGAAAAGCTTGCTAACACTAGCCTTCTAGCTACGTTAGCCCACTAGCTACATTAGCTATGACTAACGCTGGCAGCCAGAAACAAACATCTATGATCCATTGTCTGTTTCACAATCTAAACAAAGAACAAGTTTTCTTGCAGTGTCCTTTCTAAAATGAGTGGCAGTGAAAGTTAGTATATTCTGTTATGATCGAGAGGTTGATGAGCAGACTGCGTTAGCTAGCTAGTGTGCTTGCTAATAAATTATAATAGAATAATTTTAAGTCTACTTTAAATTACATTATATAGGGACGTCTCCACAAGTATCTAACCAAGAAAAATAAACCGACTTAATGCTCGACAAACCTTAGTTTTTACAATTCCTCATCACAATTATTTTCAACCACAACAGTAATTTAGTTCATGTATGTCACATACACTTCTCTGTTGAGCGTCCAGCATTGATTATAGCCTAAATATTGTGATTATAGTTGACTTGGAGGCACTTATTTCCTACTAGGTGTAGATCATAAACCCATGAATATAAAACCAAGTCACTGCAATTTGTTGAGAAAAATATGGGTCTTATATATACACATACATATATATATATATATATATATATATATATATATATATATAGATATATATAGATATATATATATATACAT
>NC_065522.1:2628852-2633325 GCF_006386435.1 Epinephelus moara | reverse complement strand
GCTGCGCACCTCAAAACCGTGCGTAATAATCGCGCGTAATGGCCGGTCCTCGTCAGTTAAACTGCACGTCTGTCATGTTTGTCTCACTGACAGGTGGAGAGCCTACAGATATTAACTACGAGCCGCTCCGTCACTGACTGCTCTTGTCCTGTCCTCTCCCTCTTCTTTCTCTCCTGTCCTCTCTGACTATCACTAAACTCTGGCTTTTGAACAATGCAGGAGAAATGTTGCAGACAGATTATATTATCAGCCTGGGCCTGGGGCTTGTTGTAACAGTAAATGGGATGTGTTGTAACTTGTGTAAGTTAAACTGTATCTGTGTGAGTGTACATCTTACCCCGCGCGATGTGGGCAGCTGGGTCCAGCCACACGCTACAACTGCTGCCAAGTGCTAGCCCCGCCCGTTGGAAAGAGTGTGGGATATACCACTACTAGGAATGGGAGGGGGGGACTAAATTTTTTAAGATTTAAATAGCACATTTTTGCGCTTTTATAATGAGCACCGCTTACATTGTGCTTTTAATAAATACTACTGCATTGTTCAAAAATTATTAATTGTGTCTCAAATTATTCTAGGGGGGTACAGCTTTATTGAAGGGGGAGTCATGTCCCCCCTGTCCCCCCGGGATTTCCGCCCCTGAAACTGACGTACTGCTGCAACAGGCTGACATGTATATGATGATTAAAATATTGAGCAAGCAATGTGAAGTCAGCAGCTTTTAGTTGGTTTTAACAGAGGACAGAAAATATATGCCAGTAGGTATGAACACACGTCATTTAATGTTAAGCAAGCAAACTGGATTGTTTAAGATAACAATAATAACAATAATAATAATAATAATAACAATAATAACAATAATAATAATAATAATAATGATGATAATATGTTGCTAAGCGCTAGTTATTTGCCACATGGTTGTGGCAGTTAGAATCAGACTAAGGTTTTTCACCAAGTAGGTTTTCACTTTCAAGGAATTTGCCTTGGTGTTTGATTCATACAACAAGCATATTAAGAGGAAATAAAACTGAAGGCAAAGTACTACAACATTGAAAAACCTAAATAAAGAATAGAAAAATACAATAAAAACATATGAAAATATACTATGAAAATACTATAACATAACAAAAATATGTACAAAATTGGTTTCAGCTGTTATGTTAGGAGTTATTTCAGCATTATGCTATACTAAATGAAGATGCTTAGTTGTTAGATATGAATATGCATTTCTAATATAAATAAACACTATTTTCTTTATTATTTAAAAACATAATACGGGAATGGGATGGGACAGGAGTGAGAATCCACTCTTGTATCACCCTCTATGGCAGATAATACCTGTGCTGATGTATGAGAGCCATTCAGTTAGTTAAGGTTTGCACAAATCCTGCCTGATCTCGGTGTTGACTATACTGGGTATGGAGGGCAAACACATGGCAGCACATGACCTGTCAGTCAAACCCCTAGCACATATGGCTCCCAGAACATCCCCCGCCGGCGACCTTTATTTACTACCACCCACACACTCTCACATCTCTCACTTTCATCTCTTTCCTCCATCCTTATCCTTTTCTTTTTCTGCTTTCATCGTTTCCAGCTTCTGTCACCTTTTGCTATTTTATCTCCTTCCTCCTACCTATATCCATCACTGCATTGATTACATCTAACGTGTAGTAATATCACCTCCAAAATATTCAACAGGTAGCAGAATGTAACATATTCTGGGAGCATATTCTCAGGTTCTCAATGTGATTGTGTGGATTTTTGTGTCATCATTCATAAACCTGTCTTATTAACAGTGTATCAAGGCTTTATTTATATCCAAGACCAAATACAACAGAACCCTGTGCATTAACTTGGAACAAAAACATACACACAGGGTTAAAAATACATAAGAACAGTAGTGTAAGGTAGTATTTACATGCACCATTTAATTTCATCTACTCTTCCTTGGGTTTACAGTGTATCAGGAAATAGTGAACATTTTAATACTGGACTGGAGGACATGATGATAGTTTGGACTGCCACAGCAGGGCGATAAAGCCTCTAGGCTTACTCAGAGCAGTCACTGTTAAAATCTGATCTTGTCAAATTCCATCGGCTTTAAATTTAATGCCATGTCCCACTGCAACAGACGTTTTCCATACTGACTTTAAACTCTTCCCAAATTGATTATCTTGTCGATAGTGCTGCAGGCCTGCTGCGAACAACACTCGACTCGGTAGCACCTCTTAAAAAGATGTTAACCAAGCAAAGAAAGTTTGCTCCTTGGTACAACTCCCAAACCCAACAATTAAAACAAATATCACGAAAAGCTGAAAGGAATTGGCGATTAACCAAACTGGAAGAATCTTGTTTGGTCTGGGACGACAGACTCAAAATGTATAGGAGGGCCCTCAGGAACCCCAAGTTTCTTTTCAGCACTGTAGCCAGGCTGACAGAAAGACACAGCTCTATTGAGCCTTGTATTCCTTTAGCCCTTAGCCGTGATGATTTTATGAGCTTTTTTAATGACAAAATTCTAACTATTAGAGGCAAATTCATGACCTCTTGTCCTCAGACAGTACCTATCTGCCCTCAAACACAGCTGTAAGACCTGATATATATTGAGGTTGCTTCTCCCCGATCACTCTGCAACAATTGGGTGCGGTTACATGATGGCTTCTCATTCAAAATGAAATAAATCTGAATGAAATCATTCGGAATTAAAGTCTTTCCAGGTAGTTTACATGGGAAATATTCATTCCAAATGAGGGTTTACAAGGGAGATCAGTTTAATCGCCTTTATTCGAGTCTGCGCAAGGTTTGGGGCAGGGAAGGTTTCTGATTGGATAGGGGGCGAGGCGGATGTTACTTGTTTATGTTTCCCGGAAGAAACTCTGTAGTCCTCGCTCCGGATAACAAGATGCTTGACGACGCCATTCTTAGTGCCTTTTTCGGGCTTGTTTTGCTTATATTCTTGAAGCAGCAGTACGACAACAACCTTGTTCTGCTAATGCTTCGTCTGTTGAGGAGGAGATAGAGGACCGTGCTTTGGCGAATGGAAACCGGTGAGTGCAAGGAGTCTGACTGCTCTATCTCAGCCCGTTGCTATGTGCGCTATATACATCATCGCGCCAGAAGGGCAAGGAAACGAGCATGTGCAGAAAGACTGGAATGAACTTAAAGAGGAATGAGTGTATAGAAGTGCGAGAAATTAGAAACGTAATTAGAAACGGAATATTCCAGCCCCTTACATCAGATTGAATTTTCAATCGCATTTTCAGTCTGAATTAGGTGTTTACAAGATCACTTTTAATAGGAAAGAACTTTCATTCCGAATGAAAAGGGAATAAAACTGTCCATGTAAACCCACTTATTGACCTCAATGATTTCTTCATCCAAGTCATCAATCAATTTTCAATTTTCAATTTTATTTATAAAGCCCAATATCACAAATCACAATTTGCCTCACAGGGCTTTACAGCATACGACATCCCTCTGTCCTTATGACCCTCGCAGCGGATAAGGATCAATGTGTTTCTTAGACCCCATCACCCCAGGTAAGACTTCCTCAAGTAGCATAGTCGGCTATGCTACTTGAGGAAGTCTTACCTTTAGTTAACACTTGTATTAGACATGATCAATATATTTCTATAAACAGGCTATGTACCACAGTCCTTTAAGATAGCTGTAATTAAACCTCTCCTAAAAACCAGCTGTGTGACTTTCTCCCCGATAATTTATTTGAGGAATTTCAGTCAGGATATAGAGTGAGTCATAGCACTGACACTGCACTAGTAAAAATTACAAATGATCTTCTGATTGCCTCAGACAAAGGACTTGTCTCTGTACTTGTTTTATTGGATCTTAGTGCCGCATTTGGCACAACTGACCATCAAATTCTACTGCAGAGACTGGAACATTTAATTGGCCTAAAAGGTTCTGCACTAAGCTGGTTTAAATCTTATTTATCCGGTCAATTTCAGTTTGTTCACGTTCAAGATGAATCATCTTTTCATACTAAAGTTTGTTTTTGAGTTCCACAAGGTTCTGTGCTCGGACCAATTCTATTCACTTTATATATGCTTCCCTTAGGTAACATCATTAGAAAGCACTTCCATTGTTATGCAGATGATACACAATTGTATTTACCGATAAGGCCAGAAGAAACGGATCAATTACCTAAACTTCAAAAATGCCTTAAAGACATAAAATCCTGGATAAGCTCCAATTTCCTTATGTTAAATTCAGACAAAACTGAAGTTATTGTTCGAAGCAACTGTCATTACTGTCTGTCCTGCATCTCTCGCTGTCTTTCTCTGGCTCTGTCTCTCTTTACGTCTGATTTTGTCATATGGATTACCGCAAACTTATTATGTTGATCTGTTCTGTATGACATCTATTGCTCGTCTGTCCGTCCTGGAAGAGGGATCCCTCCTCAGTTGCTCCTCCTGAGCAGTGGTGTGCACAGGGGGGGGCGGGGGGGGCAGGGG